>NC_054841.1:47633899-47765124 GCF_018345385.1 Vulpes lagopus
AGGCAGAGGGAGAAGCAGGCTCCATGCACCGGGAGCCCGATGTGGGATTCGATCCCGGGTCTCCAGGATCGCGCCCTGGGCCAAAGGCAGGTGCCGAACCGCTGCGCCACCCAGGGATCCCCAAGAAGTTTTATTTTAAAAGAATCTTACAGAATTGCTGTAATTACAGTGCAAGAACTTTACTCCTGTAATGTTTGAGAGGAAGTTGATGACACAGGGGCAGGGCAATATGGCAGAAGAGGAAGGGTCCTCAACTCACCTGGTCCCACGAATTACTTAGATAAATTCCAAATCAACCTGAACACCTATGAATTCGTCTTGAGATTTAAAGAGAGAACAGCCAGAACACTACAGAGAGAAGGGTTTTCACTTCTAGGAAGAATCATCTAGGCTGAAATTTACTTAGGTCATGGTTGATATTCTTGACTCAGTCTGCTCAAACAGCCACTCTGCATTGAGCAAAATGACTAGAAGGAAGAGCTAACCACAGAAGAAAGAATCAAAAACAAAACTCTCTGCCACAGAGTTACAAAAAATGGATTGCAATTTGATGTCAGAAAGCCAACTCAGAAACACAATTATAAAGCTCCTATTGTCTCTGGAAAAAAGCATAAAGGATTCAAGAGACTTCAGGACTGCAGAATTTAGATCTAATCAGGCCAAAATTAAAAATCAATTAAATGAGATGCAATCCAAACTGGAGCTCCTAACGACGAGGGATAATGAGGTGGAAAAAAGTGAGTGACATAGAATACAAGTTGATGGCAAGGAAGGAAGCTGAGGAAAAAAAGAGAAAAACAATTAAAAGATCATGAGGACAGGTTAAGGGAAATAAATGACAGCCTCAGAAGGAAGAGTCTACATATAATTGAGGTTCCAGAAAAGCCAAGAGGGACCGATTTGAACAAACCATAGGTGAGAACTTCCCTAATTTAGGGAGGGAAATGGGCATTCAGATCCAGGAGATAGAGAGGTCCACTCACAGAATCAATAAAAACCTTTCAACACCACCACATTTAATAGTGAAACTTACAAATTCCAAAGATAAAGATAAAATCCTTAAAGCAACAAGAGACAAGAGATTCTTAACATATATGGGGAGAAATATCAGATTAACAGCAGACCACTCCACAGAGACCTGGCAGGCCAGAAAGGGCTGGCAGGATATATTCAGGGTCCTAAATGAGAAGAGCATGCAGCCAAGAATACTTTATCCAGCAAGGCTCTCATTCAGAATAGAAGGAGAGATAAGGAGCTTCAAGGATAGAAAGTGAAAGAATATGTGACCACCAAACCAGCTCTGCAAGAAATATTAAGGGGGACTCTGTAAAAGAAAAAGGACACCCAAAGAAATAACCCACAAAACAGGGACTTAATGGGTTTTTTGATGATACTAAATTCATATCTTTCAGTAATAACTCTGAATGTGAATGGGCTAAATGATCCTATCATAAGACGCAGGTTTTCAGACTGGATAAAAAAGCAAGACCCATTTATTTGCTGTTAACAAGAGACTCATTTTAGACCTAAGGATACCTCCAGCCTGAAAATAAAAGGTTGGAGAACCATTTACAATTCAAGTGGTTCTCAAAAGAAAACAGGGGTAGCAATCCTCATATCAGATAAATTTGACTTAATACCAAAAACTGTAATAAGAGATGAAGAGGGACACTATATCATACTTAAAGGGTCTATCCAACAAGAAGATCTAACGATCATGAATATTATTTATGCCCCTAATGCGTAAACTGCCAAGTATATCAATAAATTAATAACCAAAGTAAAGATAATGCAATAATAGTAGGAGACTTCAACGTGGCATTTTGTGCAAATGACAGGTATACTTTTTTTTTTTTTTTTAAATGACAGGTATTCTAAACACAACATCACCAAAGAAACAAAGGCTTTAAATGGTACACTGGACCAGATGGATTTCACAGATATATACAAAACTTTCCCTCTGAACACGACTGAATACACATTCTTCTCAAGCACACATGGAACTTTCTCCAGAATAGACCACATACTGGGTCACAAATCAGGTCTCAACCAATACCAAAAGATTGGGCTTTATCCATTCATCTTTCTATGGACACCAGGGCTCCTTGCACAGTTTAGCTATTGTGGACATTGCTGCTATAAACAATTGGGTGTTAAAAATAGAGCAACCCTATGACCTAGCACTTGCACTACTGGGTATTTACTCCAACGATACAGATGCAGTGAAAAACTGAGACACCTGCACCCCAATGTGATTTTCAGTGCCCTGGAGAAGAGGTGTTTCTTTGCCTCAAATGGGAGACAAAACGTGGAGTTCAGCACCTACCGAGAAAAAGAGCTGTAGCACATATCCCAGGATTTCAGCTGAGACCATGAATGGCCACATCCTGCCTGTAAAAGTCAAATGAAAATATACCAACTTTAGGAAGTGCCACTTCAAATCTTTAAAGAACTGAAATGAAAGAACTACTTAGAATTCTATAGCTAGCAAAATGTTTCTTCAAAAATGAAGGTAAAATAGAAACATTCTCAGACCATCAAAAAAGAAAGGAATCTCAAAAAATTTTAAAGATCAAGAAGGTTGAGTATGTTTTCTGTTCACAGTAGACAATTGCAATAAAAACTTAATTCGAAAAACTCTAGATGCCAGTAAATTTCGTAGTATATTTCTAAATAAGCCAAGAGTTAGAGATGAAATCATATAGGAGATTAGAAAATAGTTTGAATTGAAAGATAATGAGCATATGGCATAGTTAGACTTCTGAGATGCAGCTAAAGCTGGGCACAGAGGATAATTTATAGTCTTAAAATTCATATATTAGCCATGCTTGAAGGACATAGAGAGGGAAGGGGGGGTTGGAAATTGGCTGAACCTCTAGGACACAGGCTCCCATGGAAGTATATTTGTTTAGTGAGAAGACATTTTTTGAAGAAAAAAAAAGAACAAATTAACTAAAAGATGTGTTATCAAGACCCAACCAAAAACAAATCCTTAAGAGTTCTTCAGGGGATTGGAAGCAAAACTAGTGAAAAGAATGTTGAAATATTGATGCAGAGCAGAAGGTAAATATGTTGTTTAAAAATCCAATTTATTTAAGACAATTATATTTTTTGATGGGCTTTTATTTATAGAATTTAAACACATGACAACAATAACACACAAGGCAGGCAGAGAGTTAAGAGTAATAATGTTTTAAGGTCTTTCCACCATCCTTGAAATGGTAAAAGTACTAATTTACAATAGATACAAATAATGATGCTTTTCACAATTGCTAAAGGTACCACTAAAAGAAGAGTAAAATAGGAGTAAATAAAGCCATTGAAGGATGCCTGGGTGACTCAGCAGTTGGGCGCCTGCCTTCGGCTCAGGTCGTGATCCCGAGATCTGGGATCAAGTTCTGCATTGGGCTCCCTGCAAAAAACCTGCTTCTCTCTCTGCCTGTGTCTCTGCCTCTTTCTCTCAGTCTGTGTCTCTCATGAATAAATAAATCTTTTTAAAAATAAAGCCATTGAGAGGAAGAAATGGAATAATAAAAAAAAAATCTTGAATAGGTGAGAGGTTAGTGTTGGGGCCAGGCGGGAAGGGAAACTCCTCAAGATGGCAGATACCCCAAAATGGCTGAGGTTCCTGTCACCACCTCCACTTGGGACATCAATGGACCAATGACCTGCTGACAGCTTGACGCAGACCCTTAGACCTCTCCTTTGGACTTCCCCAGCTGAACCCAATGCCCTTCAAACCCCAGAGGAGGAAGTCACCTTTGGCCGAATTGCAATCCTCCCTTTGCATAGTGAGGGTCACTCTGACTGGTTGGATTGCAATCCTTCCTTTGCATATGAGCCGACCAATAAACCGTTCTGCCTTACAACGTTATGTAAACCCCCTACCACCTTGTCTTGGCGCGACTTCCCCAACTCACTCTTCCCCCCCGTGAGTCGTGGAACCTCGCCCCAGGGTGCCTGCAATAAAATCTGTTCTTGGACCCTCGCTTGCCTTGGCGGTCTCATTTCCATTTAGTTACTAAAAAACCTAACAGTTAGCTTATGTATTTGAGTTTTTTCCAATTTTTTGAGGGATGCTTGTATTGCAATGTATTTACCTCTTAGGACTGCTTTTGCTGTATCCTAAAGATTTTGAACAGTTCTCTTTTCATTTTCATGAGTTTTCATGAATCTTTTTAATTCTTCTCTAATTTCCTGGTTGACCCACTCATCTTTTAGCAGGATGCTTGTTAACCTGTTTTTTCCACGTGTTTGAGTTTCTTCCAATTTTCTTGTTGTGATTGAGTTCTGGTTTCAAAGCATTGTAGTCTGAAAATATGCAGGGGACAAGCCCAATCTTTTGGTATTGGTTGAGACCTGATTTGTGACCCAGTATGTGGTCTATTCTGGAGAAAGTTCCATGTGCGCTTGAGAAGAATGTGTATTCAGTTGCATTCCGAGGGAAAGTTTTGTATATATCAGTGAAATCCATGTAGTCCAGGCTGAAATTAAAAAATGATGGAACTGGAGGGTATTATGCTGAGTGAAGTAAGTCAATCGGAGAAGGGCAAACATTATATGGTCTCATTCATTTGGAGAATATAAATAATAGTGAAAGGGAATAAAAGGGAAGGGAGAAGAAATGTGTGGGAAATATCAGAAAGGGAGACAGAACATAAAGACTCCTAACTCTGGGAAACGAACTAGGGGTGGTGGAAGGGGAGGAGGGTGGGGAGTGGGGGTGAATGGGTAATGGGCACTGAGAGGGGCACTTGATGGGATGAGCGCTGGGTGTTATTCTGTATGTTGGCAAATTGAACACCAATAAAAAATAAATTTATTATAAAATAAAAAATAAATTTATTATAAAAAAAAGAAACAAAAAATATTTTTACTGAGATGTGATCCAAACTGGATAACAGTTAGAAACTGTTAGGGTTAATCAGGTGGAAAAGAGAGTGGGTGACATAGAAGACAAGTTGATGGAAAGGAAGGAAACCAAGGAAAAAAGAGGAAAACAAGAGCCCACAAGGACTCTCCTGGATTGCATCTCAGTTAAAAAAAATTTAATTTCAGCCAGATTAGATCTCAATTCTGCAGTAAGAGAATCTCTAGAGTCCTTTATGCTTTTTTTCCAGAGCCACCAGTAATTTTATAATTTTACTATTGAATTGAATTTCTGACATTGTATTTAAATCCCCATTCAGTAACTTTGTGGCCGAGAGTATTGCTTCTAGTTCTTTATTTTGTGGTGAATTCTTCCTTCTAGTCATTTTGTCCCATGCAGAGTGGCTGTATGAATGAGCTGTGTCAAAGATATCAACCATGGGGACACCTGGGTGGCTCAGTGATTAAGTGTATGCTTTTGGCTCAGAGCGTGATCCTGGGATCCGGGATTGAGTCCCAATTGGGCTTTCTTACTTCTTCCTCTGCCTGTGTCTCTGCCTCCCTCTCTGTGTCTCTCATGAATAAATAAACATAATCTTTTAAAAAATAAACCAGGACTTAGTTGAGATACACCCTAGATGATTCTGAAGAGGTCAGAGACCAGAAAATAAAAGAAAAATAAGAACAGAACAAAATAAAACGAAAGGACCACTAAAATGAAAAACAAAATTGAAAGCAAAATAGTAAAAATAAAAAAACCAAAAACAAAGAAGAAGAAAAAGAAAAGAAAAGAAAAGAAAGGAAAAGGGTGATGGTGGTGGTGAGGAAGTGGTGGTGGAGGGAGAATATAGTTTCCCATAGGGAACCTAGAGGGTAATCCTCTTGGTTGAGTGTATTTTGTTCTGCATGTTAAAAGATGCTTAATCCCAAATTTATATAAACCAGCAATACTTATATAAGTCTCAACATCGACCACAAAAATATAAACAAGATAAAAGAGGGGGACAAAATGGTAAGGAAGGGAGAGTATAGTCTCTTCGAATTAACCAACACGGTGTTCCACTTGGTTCTGGGTATATTTTGGTCGTTTGTTAGAAGGCAGTAATTTCTACCACTGTAAAACAAAACAAGACAGAAAAAAAAAAACAACAAAAACCAAAAACTCATATATTGTCTATCTACCAAAATTAAATTGAATTTGTTGAAAGGAATCCAGAAGTGAAAAATATATCTAAGACATGTAATTGTAGAAATATGAAAATCAAAAAAGAAAAAGCTTAAAAATGAAGAGTTGATAAAATATCATAGTGAAGGGGGGTCAAGAGAATAAATATTGGAAAGTTTTTTTTTTTTTTTTAATATTGGAAAGTTTTAACCTGATATAAAAACAAGTTGTATTAAAAACAAAAAAGAAAGAAAACACTCTATCTAGTTCTATATACTATTTTCCCTTGTCCTGGAGCTTTCCAGTGTTGCTTGTTCAGTAAACTTGCTTTCTCCTTGTTCTTCCAGCAGTTCCTCTGGGGGAGGGGTCTGCTGAGCTGAGGGTGTCTGTGCTTGGGGCAGATGTCCCGCCCTCTGCCAGGTGCTGGGCTCAGTGTGAGCTGTTTATCCTGTGAAGCCTTTGTTTCCTAGAGGCCCCAGCTCTCCCAGGTGCAAGGTGAAAAGAAGAGAGAAAAAAATAGCAGCGGCCAGATTTCCAGCTCTGGAATCTAGCTCCCTGTCCTGTAACTAACCATAGTCTCCCTGTCGGCACTGGCCTAGATGCTCCTGGGGGCAGGCATGGGTGTGCTGATCTGCACAGTTTGGGGGCGCCCAGTGACAGGAGAGTTCTCACTGTCTTGTGCCCTCCCTGCTTCCACCTGTCCCAGGGGGAATGGAGGATAGTTGGCTTTGTCTCCTTTGTTGCTCTCGGATGCAGGGCCCTGTGCCACTGGACCCTCACTCCCAGGGACTGCCTTTCCTGAAGGGAATGGTGTACAGCCACCTCCGTCTGTTGCCGGGCTCTAGGGTAAAGGGAGCTCGGGAGCCAGTGCACGTAACCAGTTCGCTTCTCCCAAATGCCCCGGAGGACTGTGGCACTCCAGCCCTTTACTGAGATCAAGACCATGGTTTCAAGTGAGCTTTCCCCTTGGAGCCCCTCCTCTTATGGTGTCTGCAGGAATCTTGAGGCCTCACTGCCCCTCCAGCAATTCTGCCCTATTTCCCTGCTAAGCACTTTTCCATCAGGAAAAACTCAGGTGCAGATTTTTAAAGTTCCCGTTAGTCCAGGGCTGGGCTTTTGTGCCCCAGAGGCTTTTGAAGCTCCGCTTTCTCCTGGCTCGTCATGGGTTCCCCTCCCCCACTTGATGTTTTTTTTTTTTTTTTTACCTTCCTACCTTACCTTCCCAGAAGCAGAAACTTTTCTCTCTGTAGTGTTCCAGCTGTTCTCATCATTCATCTCAGGTTGAATTTGTAGGTGTTCAGGATGTTTTGAAAGTTATCTAGGTAAGTTTGTGGGACCAGATGAGTTGAGGACCCCTACTCTTCTGCCATCTTGCCTCCACTCTCAATACTTGATTATTGTTGGGATTTTAGCTAAGCTACTCCATAGTAGCTGCCTTGGTATCTACTTTGTATGGTCAGGAGGCCTCCAGGGTTCTAAGATTGACACTAGCCTCTCATATAAGCACAAGCATGTGTAGCATCTTTTAGAGTTACAAACAAACAGAAGCACCCAATGTGACTTACCCTGCAACCCTGGTGAGCAACAGTCTCCTCTTCTTTCCAGGACCTTCTCTTATGTGTCCTTAGATAAGACCCTCATGAGGTTTACCAGAATCCTGCTCTTTGGGGTTGAGTTGGCCAATCTGGCTCTATCTCAAGAACCCCAAAGCACTTCACCCAGCAAGCAGATCCTGTGGCCCCTTTAGTTGCTGAGTACTTCCCCCAGGACCTATGAGTGATAGCTTCTCTATTTCAGTTTCCCCCACGGTCCTTTGTTGAACTTAGATTTATCATGCATCACCCTGTGCTCCACTTAAGTGTTATTTTAATAAATTAATAACAATTATATAGAATATTCATGATGTGATGAGCAGTGGGTATTATACTATATGTT
The DNA here is from genome assembly GCF_018345385.1 of Vulpes lagopus. Taxonomy (NCBI): domain Eukaryota; kingdom Metazoa; phylum Chordata; class Mammalia; order Carnivora; family Canidae; genus Vulpes; species Vulpes lagopus. The sequence continues at coordinate 47,641,869 of NC_054841.1, forward strand.
GGCAAATTGAACTTAAAAAAAAAGAATATTCACCATCAACTATGGAACATATAGAATATTGATCCAAACTGAACATATTTTGATCCATAAAGAATCTCAATGAATTTGAAAGAACTGATATCGTATGGAACAAGATCTCTGGCCGTGATTTTTAGATTGACATTAAGGAGAAAAATGGTTTTTGAGTCAGAAACACACTTTAATATAACACAAGTAATCTCAATTCAGGTTAGGGTTTATGATCAAAGGAAGTGATTAAAACATACAACGTGAAAGTATACATCGTGCTGCTGAGTTTCAGCTTTTTTTTTTTGTAAAGATGTTTTTAAATTCTTTTTAAATTTAAAATTAAATTAGTCAACATAGAGTACATTAGTTTCAGATGTAGTGTTCAATTATTCATCAGTTGAGTATAACACCTAGAGCTCATCACATCACGTGCCATCCTTAATACCCATCATTCAGTTACCCCATCCCCCACACATCCACCTCCCCTCCACCAACCCTCAGTTTTTTTCCCAGAGTTAAGAGTCTTTCATGGTTTGTCTTCCTCTGTGATTTTTTCCCATTCAGTTTTCCCTCCATTCCCTTATGGCCCTCTGCACTATTTCTTATATTTACATATGAGTGAAGCCATATGATGATTTTCCTTCTCCAATTGACTCATTTCACTCAGCATAATACCCTCCAGTTCCATCCACATTGATGTAAGTGGTAAGTATCCATCCTCTCTGATGGCTGAATAATATTCCATTGTATATATACACCATATCTTCTTTATCCATTCATCTATTGAAGGACATCATGGCTCCTTCTACAGTTTGGCTACTGTGGACATTGCTGCTATGGACATTGGGGTGCGGGTGCCCCTTCATTTCACTACATCTGTATCTTTGAGGTAAATTCCCAGTAGTGCAATTGCTGGGTCATAGGGTAGTTCTATTTTTAACTCTTTGAGGAACCTCCATACAGTTTTCCAGAATGGCTGCACCAGTTCAAATTCCCTCCAGCAGTGCAAGAGTGTTCCCCCTTCTCCACATCCTCTCCAACACCTTTTGTTTCCTGCCTTGTTAATTTTCCCCATTCTCACTGGTGTGAGGTGGTATCTCATTGTGGTTTTGATTTGTATTTCCTTGATGGCAAGTGACACGGAATATTTCCTCATGTGCTTGTTGGCCATGCATAGGTTTTCTATGGAGAAATGTCTGTTCATTTCTCCTGCCCAATTCTTGACTGGATTGTTTGTTTTTTGGGGTATTGAGTTTAGTAAGTTCTTTATAGATCTTGGATACTAGCCCTTTATCTGGCATGTCACTTGTAAATATCTTCTCCCATTCCATAGGTTTCCTTTAGTTTTGTGGACTGTTTTCTTTGCTGTGCAGAAGCTCTTTATCTTGATGAAGTCCCAATAGTTCATTTTTGCTTTTGTTTCTTTTGCCTTTAGAGGCATGTCTTGCAAGAAGTTGCTGAGGCTCAGGTCAAAAATGTTGCTGTCTGTGTCCTCCTCTAGGATTTTGATGGATTCCTGTTTCACATTTAGTTCTTTCATCCATTTTGAGTTTATCTTTGTGTCTGGTGTAAGAGAACGGTCTAGTTTCATTCTTCTGCATGTGGCTGTCCATCACCATTTGTTGAAGAGACTGTCTTTTTTCCATTGGATATTCTTTCCTGTTTAATTGAAGATTAGTTGACCATAGAGTTGAGGATCTATTTTTGGGTTCTCTCTTCTGTTCCATTTAATCTATGTGTCTGTTTTTGTGCCAGTACCATACTGTCTCAATGACCACAGCTTTGTAGTACAGCTTGAAATCCAGCATTGTGATGTCTCCAGATTTGGTTTTCTTTTTGAATATTCCTCTGGCTATTCAAGGCCTTTTCTAGTTGCATACAAATTTTAGGATTATTTGTTCCAGCTTGGTGAAAAATGTTGATGGTTTTTTGACAGAGATTTCATTGAGTGTGTAGATTGCTCTGGGTAGCATAGACACTGTCACGATATTTATTCTCCCAATCCATGAGCATGGAATGCTTTTCTATCTCGTGTCTTTCTAAATTTCTTTCCTTTTCTTAAAAACAGATTTTATTTATTTATTCATGAGAGCCAGAGAGAGAGAGAGAGAGAGAGAGAGAGAGGCAGAGGGAGAAGCAGACCCCATGCAGAAAGCCCAATGTGGGACTCGATCCCAGGACTCCAGGATCACACCCTAGGCCAAAGGCTGGTGCCAAACCACTGAGCCACTCAGGGATTCCCTCTCAATTTCTTTCCTAAGTGTTCTGTAGTTTTTAGTGTACAGATCCTTTACCTCTTTGGTTGAGTTTATTCCTAGGTATCTTCTTCTGGTTTTTTGATGGAGTTGTAAATGGGATCAATTCCTTAATTTCTCTTTCTTCTGTCTCATTGTTAGTGTATCAAAATGCAACTGATTTGTGTGCATTGATTGTTCTATCCTGCCATGTTGCCAAATTCCTGTATGAGTTCTATCAATTTTAGGGTGAAGTTTTTTGGGTTTTCCAATAGAGTATCATGTCATCTGCAAAGAGTGAGAGTCTGACTTCTTTGCCAATTTGAATGAGTTTCAGCTTTAAGGAAGTGACAGTCCATACAGGCACCAGTAGAGAGTGGTCATGAAGATAACCGATAATCACAGTCTCTGTCAAAAATGGAAGGAAATTATGTTTAAAAAAAGCATAAACAAAGGAAAGAAGAAACAGATTCATAGAGAGAGTCAAGAAATCCAACAGCTGGTTCATTGACAGGCCTCCCCAAATTGGTGATCCCTGACAATGCAATCTAGAAGTGAGGCAGTCACAACCCATGTCAGTAGCGAAAAAGAGGCCTTGTTATAGATCTTGCAGGTCCTGAAAGATGACAGTGACCACTCTTGTCATCTTGCTGCTGGGCGGGGGGAGGAATAATCAGCCATGTGGGGACCTGAGCTCCTCAGGAGAGGAAACACTCAGGATCAGATGCACTTGTAGACAATTTGTGTAGTCCTCATCATGATTGTTCTTAGACACCCATGTCACCAGCTGTTTACTGATGTGCAACAGTGAAGATGGTCACTAGGGTATCTGACATCTGGCCATACTCCCATCTCTTTCTGGGGTAGCCCCGGTCTGTACTTATGGCCTGTCTGAACAGCTGTGGCCCTGGCCGTACACCTTTTCATCAATGTGCAGGTGTCTGTTTATTCCATGTCCAAGGTAGGAAAATCCTTCCCTTTCAGAGTGTCCCCTCATGTACCTGGGCAGCATCATACATTCTTGGTCCACTCACTTCCGTTGCCTCATACAGAGGCTAGGTGGGGACACTCACAGGTACCGTGGTTCCTTCCAGAAAAGCCTAACGCAATGAGATGGCAAAAGCCATGGGATTTCAAAGTGGTAGATCTGGGATGCCTGGGTGTCTCAGCGGTTGAGTGTCTGTCTTTGGCTCAGGGTGTGATCTTGGGGTCCCAGGATCGAGTCCTGCATCAAGCTTCCTGTGTGGATACTTCTTCTCCTTCTGCCTATGTCTCTGTCTCTCTCTGTGTCTGTCTCTCAGGAATAAACAAACAAACAAAAAATCTTTAAAAAGACAAAGTGGTAGTGGTGCATGGAAATGCATGTTGGTTAGGGCTGTGAAACACCTTTCTTTCCCAGTCCCTGACCCCTCTCATGCACATGGCTGTCATCCATGCCTATTCTAGCAGAGCCCTGCCCTGGGCTGATACCCACTTTGTCCTGGGCATTTTCTCCACTCACCCTAGGACATTAGAAACTTCTCTCCCCACTGCCAAGCACAGCGAGTCCTCATGACAGGTAGGTCAACAGGTGCCAATGGTGGTACAAAGGATGATAATGCAGTTCCAATGGTGGCTCTTTCCTGTGCCTTCCTGATGCCCCCAGAGTTTGTGAGCTGCCGTCATAGGTAGACCTGGTTTATACCTCAACTCCCCAGGACTCAGGGCCCACTGGTGTTCCTAAGAGTTCCTGTGACTTGGCAGCTGTAGGATACGTGGCTGTGAGAACAAGGGAGATGGGTTAAGGACTTTTTTTGGAGCTTATTAGGGCTGCGCTGGGGTAGGGGGAAGCAGCCCTGGAAACAGAACATATTGCATTGCATGTCCCTCGGTCCAAGGCATGTGGAACAAAGGGGTGGAAATTGTAAATCTTTGCTCTGCCTTCTGTTAGAGATGATAGGAGGGACAAGGCAGGCAGTGAAAGGGAGGAGCTAGACAGAGCATTGGCTAACATCCCAGGGACTCCTTGAGTGGCTGTATGGGATGCAGAGCTTTGGAGAGTGTCCCCGCACCAGCTGTCACCCTGCCACCCATGTGTTGCTGGCCTCCAGGGCTGACACCAGACAGCATGCTCCTGAAGGCATCCCTGCTTCTGGGGCTCATTGTGCTGATGCCTCATATTTGCAGTCCCAGCTTTGTGGACATTAGTAGGAGATCAAATTACTTCACCCTGTGTGTTGAGTTTGCAGTATTTCATTTCAACCAAGTCTACCCAGATGAGTATGCATATAAGCTGCTGTGGGTGCGGCGAAGCCAGCACAAGGTGAGTAGTGTGTCCTCACTCCATGTGGCTCCATGTTTGCCCTGAGACCACACTTGGGAGTGGGTGGGTCCTTGATCTGCAAGAAAGATCAATGGATGTTTTAATTTTGCAAATATTATTTAAAAAGTTATAAGATTTCATTAGAAATGTTTCAAGTTCCTGATTTGTTTCCTTCATGAGCAAGGCTCCTGAATAACAGAGGAGAGATGGAAAGAAGTTGAGCAGAAAGCAAGCATGGAAGGCAGAGATCCAGCTGCATAGTGAGGGAGGGAAGAACAGCCACCAGTGAGGTAGCTGGGACAAGCCAGAGCAGCAGGGACAGATGAGAAATGAGAAGGACTAAGAGAAGGGGTAGCTGGTAAACACAAGCCCAAGAAGGAAAGGCATCACAAAGGCTGATCTGTGATGCTCAGTTAAGCTTCATGAAGCACTGTGGATCCAGGGCTGAGCAGGAGGCAGTAGAGAAGACAGATTGGGACATGTTCCCGTTGGGCTGTGTTCTGGTGAGGACAGGTCGACAGCCCTGGAGTTCATGAGTGGAATAGTGGAAGGCTGGGGAAAAGAGGTAGGTGTGGGGGCCCAGGGACAAGGGGAGGCCGAGAGCATGGGGGTTGGTCAGAGAAGGCATCTCAATGGTGGGTACTCCTGGAAAAATCCAGTCACATGGAGGTTGGGGATGAGAAGGGCAGGCAGCTCCAGAAAGAACCCTGGATGGGGACAAGCAAAGTGTATCTGTGCAGACAACCTGAAGTTCTGTAGATGGGAGTTGCAGAAAAGGAGATGCAGAGAGGAAGGAGTGCAGGGGGAGGTGGGGCTGGAGACACCTTTAGGGCCCCAGGTGAAAATCTGAGATGTTATCCTTAGAGATATGAAGATCCATGGAAGGAAGGAAGTCATTCAGGGCTCAAAGGCCCATGTCAGGCTGAGACTAGGATGCAGGGGGACAGTATCCTGGTCACTGGGAAGAAGTGCTGGCTTCTGAATCTGCTGGAGGTTGATGGGGGTGCACTGGTGTGAGGGTGTACAGACATGGGACAGACCCCTAGTGTTTTCCCAGAACACATGGGTGTGCAGTGACTCTATCAATTGAAAAGACAACATAGCAAGGTTGGAGGAGACATGAACAGATCTGGGCAAGACACATTGCATTTAGGATTCCAGAAACAGCTTATGCAGAAGAAGGCTGTGGAGTATAGAGCCTTAAGAGTAGGGAAGAAGTTGGGCCTGATGAAAATGTGGGAGTCCTTAGCCTCTGTTGGGCAAATCTTTCCCACTGTTGTTTATTCTTATCACATTGTACTTTCTTTGAACAGAATACAAACTGCTATCCAGACCTCATTCTGTCCATGCCAAGATTCTGGTCCTTGCATGAACGATCCTGAGCCAGGCAGCATGCCTGGTGGGCCCTGGTAGGGAGGGTCTCACATCTGCACCACACTCCTGAGGACACTGGGTGTGGGCCCTTCCTTGCACAGTGCCCACGGGCTTCCCTCAGTCTCTCCCATTTTCTGACTCTCTGCCTCTTCCTTGAACGGCAGCCAGACCTGGACACCTGGAGGCCACAGGAGCTCCTTGGGCATGGGTAGTATGCCTGTGCTCCCAGCCACCGTGTCCTGGTCCAGTGACTATGCAAGTGAGGCTGGGGGGTGCATGACTCCGTGTGCACATGTGTGTTTGAGAGTATGTTGTTGGTGTGCATTGGGGCATGAGTGGGTATCATGTGTCTGTTTCAGGAATTGAGCCCCAAATGAAGCCAGCCTTCTAGATAATTCCAGGTCAGTCCAGTGAGAGACAGGTTCCTCCCTATGGTGATTTCTGGTAACATTTCTATGTTTGAGTTCTTGAGTTTTCATGCACTTCTATTTAACGAGATGAAATAGTAACTTTTAATAACCTCTGATAGAAGCTTAACAAAGATGTAGAACAGCATCTGCTCTATAAATATCCAAATGAGCTTTAGCAAGAAGAGCCCTTCTGGGTAGTCAGCTCCCACATGAAGAGGCAAGCATTCCCAGCCCCCAAAGCCCCCTACACCCCCATCTAGATGTTGCCCTGAAAGGAATGGCCAGCTCCAATGGCTAATCAGTAGATTACCACACCCGTGTTACCCTGCCCTCTAGAGGAAGACTCACTGGTATGTTCACCTTGTGTCTGGCCAATGCTGCCCAGGCTATGACTGAGAAATCAGTGGTGCCATCAGTGTTGCTGTAGCCTGAGAAGACTCCTTTGGTCCTATGAGCCTCTTACCACCTTATCTCCTGTGTATTCATGTGTGGATGTGACTAGCAGGTACAGGTCGTCAGGAGCAGCGCCACAGGGAAGACCCTACTACATGCTTCAGGTGCATTTAGGAATATCTTTTTTTGAAAGAAAAATAGAGACTTAAGAGGAAAAGGTGAAATGATAAATCAATTTAAAAATAAGAAAAATAAGAGACATCATACAAATGTCCTTATGCATTTACATACATACATTCACAGTTGTTGCCTGTTTTCCTTTTGGTTCTCTGTTTTTCGTATTAATGCAAAGTATTTCACTGAAGTTCCTACAATTTTTCTTAACAGAAGTTTACCATGATATATTTAATGGAATTGGAGTTGGGACAAACCATTTGTGCAAAACAGGATGAAGATCTGGACAACTGCCCCTTGCAAGAAGGCCCATGAGAGAAAAAGGTTTGAGAATATGATGAGCAATCATATAAAGGAGGGTTGATGGGAAGAGGCTTAGGGAAGTTGTCAGGGATGATAATGGGACAGAGAGACAGTCCTGACTTCTCTCCTTCCAGGTCCCAGGGTTCCCCACTGAGGGAGAATGTCGTTATTCTAGACCAACAGAGCTGCTCCCAGCAGAGCAGCCAGCTGAGTGCTGTGCTCACAGCTGGCCTGTGTAAGGACCTTCTTGTGTCATTATCTATAAGATGATCTTATCTAGGGGAATTGGACCCTGGGCATGAACCTGAGTCAGGACAATGCCCTCAGTGGGGAATTCTAGCCTGAGGGGCAGCCACCCCTCCAGATGGGTTTGCAGCAGCTGGACCCTCAGTGGGCAGTCTGCAAGCTCCCTCAGAGCTCATGGGGGCAGGGGCATCCAGGCAGTGTTATGGGTACTGGCAGGACCCCTGGAGGGCAAGCTATGGTCCCAACAGGCACCCTCTCAGGAGCCTCTGTCCCACATATGTACATTCAGCAACCCCTGCCTGTCATTCTGGTGGAGCCTTGAGCTCCTCAAATCCTGCCCTAGGCCACTGTTTCTTTTTGCTTTTCATAATTTGTAGTTTTACATGCACCTTGAACTCCTACTCAGTCCTTCGTGCTAAGTGCTCTCCATGTGTTAAACTGTTCTAATCTCATGATTGCTTTTTTTCCTTTTTTGTGGACTGCACCTTTATTGTGGATGTCAGACCATGGTTTTCCCAGTTCTCCCTCCTGAACAGTACCTGTGTGCAGAAATAGGCAGAGTAGCAGCCCCTGACTCCTCAGGCAGAAGTTCCTTTCCCTCTAGAGAGCAACAGTCAGTCTATCGTCCCTGGTCTGTTCAGTATCAGGGGAAATTAAAGGTATCTCAGAGCACTTTCTGGGTCTCTGTCTGTTTTGCACTATCCCACATCTTTTATATTTTATAAATGCTGCTTCCCCCCATGACAAGGGGTGGAGAATTGACCATCATTATTGCTCTTACCTTGGATATAGGTGCAGAGTGTTGGGTCAGTCAGAATCCCCATCTCATGGGAGGCTGCCCTAGTGGTTCTTGCAGGGTCCCCACTGGTTGGTTGATGTACTTATTCATCATCCCTCCATCCCTCCATTCTTTTTTTTTTGTTAATAATAAATTTATTTTTTATTGGTGTTCAGTTTGCCAACATACAGAATAACACCCAGTGCTCATCCCGTCAAGTGCCCCTCTCAGTGCCCGTTACCCATTCAGCCCCACCCCCCCTCCTCCCCTTCCACCACCCCTAGTTCATTTCCCAGAGTTAGGAGTCTTCATGTTCTGTCTCCCTTTCTGATATTTCCTACCCATTTCTTCTCACTTCCCTTCTATTCCCTTTCACTATTATTTATATTCCCCAAATGAATGAGACCATATAATGTTTGTCCTTCTCTGATTGACTTATTTCACTCAGCATTCCATCCCTCCATTCTTCCATGTATGAATTCCTTTATTCATCCATCCTCCAGTGTCTCCATGCCCCTCATCTATTCCACTCAAAAGGAATGCAGACAATTTTGCTGGGGAATAGCCACCTGCTTCTTCTTTCCTTTTTTAAAAAATATTTTATTTATTTATTCATGAAAGACACACAACACACACACACACACACACACACAGAAGCAGAGACACAGGCAGAGGGAGAAGCAGGGTCCATGCAGGAAGCCCAACATGGGACTCAATCCCGGGTCCCCAGGATCACGTCCTGGGTCAAAGGTGGCGCCAAACCACTAAGCCACTGGGGCTGCCCAGGCTTCTTTCTTCCAACTCTGGAGCCAGGTTCACAATGGGGTAGTCCTTCTGAAGAGGGGTCATATATAGTCACAGGGATTGGAGGTGGGTAAGTAAAGTTGACTAAGGGCTCTGTCCTCTGTGGACACCCATCAGGGCATCTGCACATGAGCCTCTTGACACATGGAGGGTAATCCCAGGGCCTCTGAGGATAGCTCAGAAAATGGTAGCTCCAGTCACCATGTCCCACCTGCTCCTTGATGATGCCTGTACCCTCTTTCTCAGCCCAGTGTGGCCTCTATGTCTGTCAACACCAATCACTAATCCTGGGATGGGCACTGTGGTGACAGACACCCAGCCTGATAAGCAGCCCTGTCTTCTAGGATCCTCATGGGCAGCAGTCCTGGAGGAGCAGAGTGAAGGAGGGTGTGGGGGCACCTGGAGGTGTGACTGGGATAGACACACTGTGGCAATGCCACTTGAAGGAATCTTTCAGCATGTAGGGGCTGAGGCATCTTTCTTCTTCCTCCTGGTTTCTAAGAATTCTGATTTAGTTGTTCCTAGTTGAAAGTCTACCTGTTTCTTGGACAATCCTTTTTTCATGAAGTGTTCATAAGCAATGATGTAATATGATTTCCCAAGATGACTGGGGCATAACACAAAAATAGTGGTCTGGTTCAGTTTTGGCTTTTTGAACAGTCTGTGTAGTTTTTAAGATCTCCCACACTTTGATAGGGGCATATACAATCTTTCAAGGGTAAGTCTTTGTGGTCAGTAGAGCTGACCTATTACCCACCCTGGCTTTAGAGCACTCATGTACTAAGGGGTTGAGCCATTATGTCTGGGCTCTTTGGCTTCATCTTAGGAGGCCTGGTGTTCTGTTCTTTCTCACTCTCTCTGTCATGTCTTATCTCAATCGACATGAAAACCACCTTGGTTTCATTCTACAAATCTAAAAACCAAGCCATATCCCCCCTTTCTATTATAGAAGAATCTCTGTGACCTGACATCAAAAGACATAAGGTCCCCAGGTAATTAGCACTGTGGACACAGTTGGGAAATAGTTCTCTAAGGAACTGCAATATTTAGAAATGTGTGAATTGCAGTTAGGGTATTTTGTATGTGACCTATGTCTTTTCTCTGATTCCTGCTCTGATAGAATAGGGAATTAAAAACATGGCCCCATTCATGGAATTGATGTTCACGGGTCATGGTTTATGCAGGAGTCTTTGATAGGGTGGGTAAATGTTGTGCCTGCCACTATTGCCCTTGATAAGCCCACATTAATAGCTCTTGAATGAAACAGCATCATCAATGTGAGTCAGCCACAGAGGCAACCCGTCCTGTGTCATCATGTCCTGGAGAGACCTCTCTAGATCCAGCCCAGTACTCATTGTCCCAAATTAGAAGGGAGCAAAAATATACTTGGAAGTTACAAATCAAGTACACACATAGAAACATTGACACACATTTCAGAAATTCTTGATTTCTACAAAACCCAGAATGTTTTTTAGGACTTCTGGCTTTGAGGAATAGAGCTCCCTGGAATATATTTATGAGACCCCTCCTGAAATAGGGACTTAACCAGATCTCAACACTGAGGTCTTCAGGGAAGCATAAAAGGGGAAAGGGAGGAGGTAAAAGAGAAAGGGGGAAAACTGTACTCCCTGCAAGTAAGGTTGATGTAATAAAATCCAAGTGATGAAATGATCTCTGTTAACCCTCACCACCAGCTTCCTTCTCCATTTCTATATCAGGGCCCTGGCAGCTAGCCTAATAATTCTTTATTGTGCTTTTCTTAAATTGAGCTCACAGGTTGAGTCAGCTCTTATCACTCATGTTTCCAAATGCAAAGATCCATAGACATTAGCAAAGAAATGAAGGCTTAGGAATATGTGTAACTAGATATTTGTTATACCCTTTCCATGATGCTTTCCAAATATTTTCAAAACAAAATCACATATCATAGAAATTGCTATTGTTTATCTGATTTCCTGTGCTGTCTTATGAGGACATGTTTTCAGTCCAGCTATATCATCAGTGAATCAAAACCAACACACCAATGTCCTAAAGCATTGCATTCATTGAACTGAACCCCTCATTTCTATCTTCAACTGCCCCATTCTCAGGTGCCATCCTTTAGCATCTGCCCCAATGTATTCCCCAAATGGCCAATATGCTGTGTATAACCTCTCCTTCTCCAGTCTCCTTTCAAATCTACTCTTTAGATGATGACATCTGTTATCTCTAAAGTGATCTATATTTTACATAGATCTATCTCATGGCTTACATCCTATGTGTCGCTATCAGATCAAGGTAAAATACTCTCAAAGTCATGCAAAATCTTGATTAGTTCTACATGTTTGAAACATAGAATGTCCATAAACCACATCTTCTTTATCCATTCATACACAATGGAATATTACTCAGCCATTAGAAACGACAAATACCCACCATTTGCTTCAACCTGGATGGAACTGGAGGGTATTATGCTGAGTGAAGTAAGTCAGTCGGAGAAGGACAAACATTATATGTTCTCATTCATTTGGGGAATATAAGGGAAGGGATAAGAAATGTGTAGGAAATATCAGAAAGGGAGACAGAACATAAAGACTCTTAACTCTGGGATCTCTGGGTGGTGCAGCAGTTTAGCACCTGCCTTTGGCCCAGGGCGTGATCCTGGAGACCCAGGATGGAATCCCATGTCGGGCTCCCTGCATGGAGCCTGCTTCTCCCTCTGCCTATGTCTCTGCCTCTCTCTCTCTCTCTCTCTCTCTCTCTCTGTGACTATCATAAATAAATAAAATTAAAAAAAAGACTCCTAACTCTGGGAAACGAACTAGGGGTGGTGGAAGGGGAGGAGGGCGGGGGGTGGGGGTGAATGGGTGACGGGCACTGAGGGGAGCTCTGAGGGGGGCACTTGACGGGATGAGCACTGGGTGTTATTCTGTATGTTGGTAAATTGAACACCAATAAAAAATAAATTTATTCTAAAAAAAAACATAGAACATCCAGCACTCTGTCAAAAACAATCGGAAAAAAAAAAAAAACATTTGATGGGTAAATCAAGAGCAAAATTTAATAATAGAAACAAACCTGAAAATGTACCTAGACAGTGCAGTTATCAGTCATAGGATTTTAATGAGGCCAAGATTAATACGTTCAGAAAAAAAGATGGTTAATACCGGTGAAGAAGTAGAAGCTATCAACGAGAATGAAAGGAAAGTTCTAGAACTGAAAAATATAATAACGGAAATGTATGATGTGATAGGCAGGTTAACCTGCATGGGAGTTAGAGCAGATGCAGGATGGGAAGCATGAGAAGGGCAAGGTGAGATCTTCTCTATAAGAGAAGAAACAGACAATGGGCAAAAGCAATATTTGAAGAAGTAAAGCATGAGTTTTCTGGAACTGACCAAAGACATCAGGCCATTGATGTAAACAATTAAAAACCTAAGCAGGATATAATAAAAGAGACCCACAACTGAGCATAAAAGAGTTCAAAATCAAATTTAGGGAGAAAAATCTTAAAATCAGCCAGAGGTAAAAAGATCTCTTATTTTCAAATAAACCACAATCAGGCTTTTAGCTAACCTCAGATAGGAAACAACAAAAGGTTAGAGGATATTGTCACACACCCGCTAACCACTGAAGGAAATTAACCATTGACCTATAATTCCTCAGCCAACGAAATCTCTCTCCAAACTGCATATAAAACCAAGTTATTTTAAACGAGCAAAATGGAATGTATTTGTTGTCAGGAGAATGCTGTAAAATAAAGACTAAACGGAATTCTCTGCACAGAAAGGAAAAACAAGCCCATGTAGAAGAATAGTATGGTAGAAAGAAAGGAAGAACACATTAAAAGGATTAATAAATGGATAAATCTAGATGATACATTGAGTATGAGAAATGATCCTGTGTTGAAGATTGTTAAATACATATAGAATTAGTATACATGAAAAATATAGCATAAAGTTGGAACAGGAGCCAATGTGGCTAGAATGATGTAAATGCACTGGAGACTATAATTAAATGACATGGTTTAGAGAGATCACCCCCTAAAATCAATAAAAACCATTCAACACCCCAACATTTAATAGTGAAAATGGAAAATTCCAAATATGAAGAGAAGAGCCTTAAAGCAGCAAGAGACAAGACATCCCTAACTTTTAAGGGGAGAAATATTAGATTAACAGTAGACTTCTTCACAGAGACCTGGCAGGCCAGAAAGGGCTGGCAGGATATATTCAGAGTCCTAAATGAGAAGAACATGCAGCCAAGAATACTCTATCCAGCAAGGCTCTCATTAAGAATAGAAGGAGAGATAAAGAGCTTCCAAGATAGGCAGAAATTGAAAGAATATGTGACCACCAAACCAGCTTTGCAAAAAATATTAAGGGAGACTCTGTAAAAGAAAGAGGAAGTCCAAAGAAACAATCCACAAAACAGGGACTGAATAGGTATTATGATGACACTAAATTCATATCTTTCAATAGTAACTCTGCACATGAATGGGCTAAATGATCCCATCAAAAGGTGCAGGGTTTCGCACTGGATAAAAAAGCAAGAACCACCTATTTGCTGTCAACAAGAGACTCATTTTAGAGCTAAGGACACCTCTAGCCTGAAAATAAAAGGTTGGAGAACCATTTACCATTCAAATGGTCCTCAAAAGAAAGCAGGGGTAGCCATCCTCATATCAGAAAAGTTAAAGTTTATCCCAAAGACTGTAGTAAGAGATGAAGAGGGACACTATATCGTACTTAAAGGATCTATCCAACAAGAGGACCTAACAGTCATGAATATTTATGTCCCTAATGTGGGAGCTTCCAAGTATATCAATCAATTAATAACCAAAGTTAAGACATACTAGATAATTACACACTAATACTGGGAGACTTTAACATGGTGTTTTCTGTAAATGACATAACTTCCAAGCACAACATCTCCAAAGAAACGAGAGCTTTAAATGATACACTGGACCAGATGGATTTCACAGATATTTACAGAACTTTACATCAAAACGCAACTCATTCTTCTCCAGTGCACATGGAACTTTCTCCAGAATAGACCACATACTGGGTCACAAAACAGGTCTTAACTGACACCAAAAGATTGGTATTGTCCCTGCATACTTTCAGACCATAATGCTTTGAAACTAGAACTAAATCACAAGAAGAAATTGGAAGAAATTCAAAAACATGGAGGATAAAGACCATCCCATTACAAGATGAAAGGGTCAACCAGGAGATTAGAGAATAATTAAAAAGATTCATGGAAACTAATGAGAATGAAGATACAACCATTCAAAATCTTTGGGATACAGCAAAAGCAGTCCTGAGAGGGAAATATACCTCAATATAAGCATCTCTCAAAAAACTGGAAAGAACTTGAATACAAAAGCTAACCTTGCACCAAAAGGAACTGGAGAAAGAACAGCAAATAAAACCTACACCAAGCAGAAGAAGAGAGTTAATAAATATTTGAGCAGAACTCAATGAAATACAGAAGAACTGTGGAATAGATCACCAAAACCAGGAGTTGGTTCTTTGAAAGAATTAATAAGATAGATAAACCATTAGCCAAACTTATTAAAAACAAAGGAGAAAAGACTCGAATTAATAAAATCATGAATGAAAAAGGAGAGATCACCACCAATACCAAGGAAATACAAATGATTTAAAAAACGTATTATGAGCAGCTATATGCCAATAAATTCGGCAATCTAGAAGAAATGGACCCATTTATAGAAAACTACAAATTACCAAAGTTGGAACAGGAAAAAATAGAAAACCCGAACAGGCCCATAACCAGGGAGGAAATTGAAGCAGTCATCAAAAACCTCCCGACACACAAAAGTCCAGGGCCAGATCACTTCCCAGGGAAATTCTATCAAACATTTATAGAAGAAACAATATCTATTCTACTAAAGCTGTTCAAAAAGATAGAAAGAGATGGAATATTTCCAAATTTGTTCTATGAGGTCAGCATAACCTTAATTCCAAAATCAGACAAAAACTTCACCAAAAAGGAGAATTATAGACCAATATCCCTGATGAACACAGATGCAAAAATTCTCAACAAGATACTAGCCAATAGGATCCAATAATACATTAAGAAGAGTATTCACCATGACCAAGTGGGACTTATCCCCAGGATGTAAGGCTGGCCCAACACTCAAAAAGCAATCAATGTGATAGATCAACAAGAGAAAAAACAAGAACCATATGATCCTCTCATTACATGCAGAGAAAGCATTTGACAAAATACAGCATCCATTCCTGATCAAAACTCTTCAGAGTGTAGGCAGAGAAGGAACATTCCTCAGCATCTTAAAAGCCATCTACGAAAAGCCCACAGCAAATATCACTCTCAATGGGGAAACACTGGGAGCCTTTCCCCTAAGATCAGGAACAAGACAGGGATGTCCACTCTCACCACTGCTATTCAACATGGTAGTAGAAGTCCTAGCCTCAGCAATCAGGCAACAAAAAGAAATAAAAGGCATTCAAATTGGCAAAGAGAAGGCAAACACTCCCTCTTTGCAGATGACATGACATTGTATGTAGAAAACCCGAAAGATTCCACGCCAGTATTGTTAGAACTCATACAGCAATTCAGCAGTGTGGCAAGATACAAATAACTGCCCAGAAGTCAGTGGCATTTCTATACCCTTACAATGAGACTGAAGACAGAGAAATTAAGGAGTCAATCCCATTTACAATTGCACCCAAAAGCATAAGATAACTGGAAATAAACCTAACCAAAGAGGTAAAGGATCTATACCCTAACAACTATAGAACACTTCTGAAAGAAATTGAGGAAGACACAAAGAGATGGAAAAATATTCCATGCTCATGGATTGGCAGAATTAATATTGTGAAAATGTCGATGTTACCCAGGGCAATTTACACATTTAATGCATTCCCTATCAAAATACCATGGACTTTCTTCAGAGAGTTAGAACAAATTATTTTAAGATTTGTGTGGAATCAGAAAAGACCCCAAATAGCCAGGGAAATTTTAAAAAAGAAAACCATAGCTGGGGGCATCACAATGCCATATTTCAGGTTGTACTACAAAGCTGTGGTCATCAAGACAGTGTGGTACTGGCACAAAAACAGACACATAGATCAATGGAACAGAATAGAGAACCCAGAAGTGGACCCTCAACTTTATGGTCAACTAATATTCGACAAAGCAGGAAAGACTATCCATTGGAAGAAAGACAGTCTCTTCAATAAATGGTGCTGAGAAAATGGGACATCCACATGCAGAAGAATGAAACTAGACCACTCTCTTGCACCATGCACAAAGATAAACTCAAAATGGATGAAAGATCTATATGTGAGACAAGATTCCATCAAAATCCTAGAGGAGAACACAGGCAACACCCTTTTTGAACTTGGCCACAGTAACTTCTTGCAAGATACATCCACGAAGGCAAAAGAAACAAAAGCAAAAATGAACTATTGGGACTTCATCAAGATAAGAAGCTTTTGCACAGCAAAGGATACAGTCAACAAAACTCAAAGACAACCTACAGAATGGGAGAAGATATTTGCAAATGACGTACCAGATAAAGGTCTAGTTTCCAAGATCTATAAAGAACTTATTAAACTCAATACCAAAGAAACAAACAATCCAATCCTGAAATGGGCCAAAGACATGAACAGAAATCCCACAGAGGAAGACATACACATGGCCAACATGCACATGAGAAAATGCTCTGCATCACTTGCCATCAAGGAAATACAAATCAAAACCACAATGAGATCCCACCTCACACCAGTGAGAATGGGGAAAATTAACAAGGCAGGAAACCACAAATGTTGGAGCGGATGCGGAGAAAAGGGAACCCTCTTACACTGTTGGTGGGAATGTGAACTGGTGCAGCCACTCTGGAAAACTGTGTGGAGGTTCCTCAAAGAGTTAAAAATAGACCTGCCCTATGACCCAGCAATTGCACTGTTGGGGATTTACCCCAAAGATGCAGATGCAATGAAACGCCAAGACACCTGCACCCCAATGTTTATAGCAGCAATGTCCACAATAGCCAAACTGTGGAAGGAGCCTCAGTGTCCATCGAAAGATGAATGGATAAAGAAGACGTGGTTTATGTATACAATGGAATATTCCTCAGCCATTAGAAACGACAAATACCCACCATTTGCTTCAACGTGGATGGAACTGGAGGGTATTATCCGGAGTGAAGTAAGTCAATCGGAGAAGGACAAGCATTATATGGCCTCATTTCTTTGGGGAATATAAAACACAGTGAAAGGGAATAAAGGGGAAAGGAGAGAAAATGAGTGAAAATGTCAGTGAGGATGACAGAACATGAGAGACAGGTAACTCTGGGAACGAATTAGGGGTAATGGAAAAGGATGTGGCCAGGGGGCCGGCGACTGGGTGATGGGCAGTGAGGGGGGCACTTGACAGGATGAGCACTCGGTGATATGCTATATGTTGGCAAATTGAACTCCAATAAAAAATTAATTAAAAAATGATGGAAATGGAGGGTGTTATGCTGAGTGAAATGAGTCAATCAAAGAAGGACAAGCATCATATGTTCTCATTCATTTGGGGAATATAAATAATAGTGAAAAGGAATATAAGGGAAGGAAGAAGAAATGGGTAGGAAATATCAGAAAAGGAGACAGAACATAAAGACTGCTAACTCTGGGAAATGAACTAGGGGTGATGGTAGGGGAGGAGGGCGGGGGGTGGGGTTGAATGGGTGACGGGCACTGAGGGGGGCATTTGACGGGATGAGCACTGGGTGTTATTCTGTATGTTGGCAAATTGAACACCAATAAAAAATAAATTTATTATTAAAAATACAATGTAAAAAAAGTTAATTGATTACTGGAAAAATACAGGAAGTCAAAACAAAAAGGAAGCACATCTTAAATGTAAGAACACAGGGATATGGAAACAGTAAGAATGGACTAAAGTATACTGTCAATGCTTAATAAAAATGTTTAGTGTAAGAATACTAAGACTCCATAAAACAAATTTTAAGAAGCTGTGCTTGAAATAAAGGTGGACGTTTTACTGATGGAAATTTTTGTACCTGGTAGATACAACTCTAAGTGTGTCTTGTGAAGTTAATCTACTGAGGAGGATAGCTCCAGGCCAAACTGCTATGAGTAACTTTTCAGGTTGCAGGTAATTAAAAGTTTGCCTTGGCAGGCTTGAAGCTGGTCTTGCCCACCAGCCCCATGCACACATTTTGCATTCTCTGGAGAGAACTGCAGGCAGTGACTAACATCCCCCTCCCTCCCATAGGGAAGGTACTCAAGAGACACTACATAGGGAGATTTCTTCGTGGAGGAGGGGTACCTGACATGGGTCTCTGCTCTTAGTTCTCAGTACTTTCCCATTTGGTGCCCTGCTGCCTCACCCTCTCCAGAACCCTGGGGTCCTCTCTGATTTGCCTGCTTGCCATCCATTCATTCATTTTTTTCCACACCTACTCTAGTATCTTGCCCCTCTTCTTAGGCAACCTTTCTCATGCCTTTTATCTGTGCCTTTACATTGATTTTCCTGAAGAGTGGGTAGTTTTGTTCTGTGTTCATAATTGGGTTGTGTTATATATCATATTTTGAATTTCACTTTTTCCTGTTAACATTGTCTTTTAAAAGATCCATTCTTGCTTCACTCCATAAATCTATTCTAGCTTCCAACCCCTGCATCATGCTTTGTGGGGAGGTATCCACCCTTTTACCCACCTTTCCTCCACCCTTACATGGCTTTTGACTCTCTTCATCAAATCTATTGCAGTGAGTGTTTCTTTTTGGTACTTCATGGATATTCTGAGAAATTCTTTGGACTGGTACTCAGGAACAGACTTCCTGTGTCCTGGGCTTTGCAAACCCTCAATTTATTCTCCAGGATGGAGGTACTAGTACTCATGCTCCCCAGATGTGCAGGAGCCCTCCTTTGCCCCTGGATCAATCTCATCTTGCTTTCTCATTTTTGATAGCCTAACAGGTGAAAGGAAGTAATTCTTTTCACTGGTAATACCTATTTTCACTTCTTTGGTTACCAGTGGATTTGAATATCTTTTGATATGTTTAGACTGCTAGGTTTCCCCCCTGAAAATGCCTGGCTCACAACATTAGCTCATTCCTTAGTCTCAGATTTGGCAAGTGTCTTTATTGATTTTTGTGAATAGCATCTTTTATTGAACCGACATCCTAAATTTTGTGAGTTTTAATGTGGAAGGTGGCATTTCATATTAGAGCTTGTTAATGTATTCTTCAGGCCTTTAGCTGTCTGCTTGTTTTGGGGCTTCTCTATCAATTTTTGGCTTCAGATAAATCAGATAAAAAGCTGACCACTTACCTGTTTTCCCCTATAGCTGTCTCATTTCTTGCTAGGTGTGTGTTAGGCTGTTGCCAGGCCTACAAATATTTTTGATGACTATATCTTCTTGTTCTATTTTTTCTTTTGTCCATTTTTGTTCCTTTATTAGTTTTTCTATGCAGAGCAACAAATGACCACACATTTAACAGCTTAAAACAATACCTATTTATTATCTCATAGTGTCTGTGGGTCATACTTACTTGGGTCCTCTGTGCAGGGTCTCTCCATACTGTATCCAAGTGTTGGCCGAGACTGGGGATTCACCCGACATGGGATCTTCTTCTAAGTTCAAGTGGTAGTTGGCAGAATTCAGCTTCTGTGGTTATAGAACTGAGGCTCTTAGCTGTTAAAGGTTGCTGTCCTCTGCCAACATGGTCTTCTGTTCAACATGAGCATTTGCTCTTTCAAGGCCAATAGACAAGTGTCTCTGCTGCTTCTTTCTCTTACCTCTAGATCATCCTTTTCCCCCAAAAAAACAGCTTTTGTGAGATAAAATCCACATTCTATACAATTCACTCACTTCATATGTGCAATTCAATGGCTTTTACTATCTATATTCACAAAGTTGTGTATCTATCACCAGAATCAATCTTAGAACATTTTCATTATCACAAAAAGAAATGCCATACTCCTTAGGTATCACCCTCCAATTCCCAATCTCCCTCTGCCCCAGCCATATCAGCAACTTATTTTCTGTCTGTATAGATTTGGCTACTCTGAACTTTTCATATAAATGGACTCATACCATATTAATGACTTAACATCTTTCACTTAACCTAATGCTTCCAAGATTCATTCATGTAATCATGAAGTATGTAATCAATACTTCCTTTTTATTGCTTAATAGCATTCTATTATATGGATATACAACATTAAATTGTATCCATTCTTTACTTGATGGATATATGGGTTGTTTCCACTTTTTATCAGTGATAAGTAATGGTATTGTGTATACATTTTTTGTGGACATAATTTCCCCCTTGTGTATATTCCTAGGAGTAGTATGGCTTGAACATATGGTAATTCTATTCTTTAATCATCTGAAGAACTGCCAGATTCTTTTCCAAAGAGGTTGCACCACTATATATTCTCACTAACAATGTATGAGGATTACAATTTCTCTACATGCTTGCCAACACTTGAAATAATCCATATTTTTTATTCTAGTCATCCCAGTGGTATGAAGTGATAGCTCATTACAGCTTTGATTTGCATTTTACCAATGGTTAATAAAGTTGAACATTTTCTCATGTGTTTATTGGACACTTGCATATCTTTTTTGAAGAAATGTCTATTCAGATATTTTGCCCATCTTTTAATTGGGCTATTTGTTTTGTTATTATTGAGTTGTAGTAGGTTTTTAAAAAATATATTCTAGATTTAGATCTCTTAAGCCATAGATGATTTTCAAAAATTATCTGCCATTATGTGGATTGTTTTTAAACTTTATTTAGTGTCTCTTAAAATACAAAAGTTTTTTATTTTGATTAAGTCTTTTTATCTATTTTTAATTTGGGTGCCTGTGCTTTTGGTATCATGCTTCAGAAAGCATTGTCTAATCAAAGGTCACGAACATATACACTGATGTTTTCTCTTGAGGGTTTTATTGTTTTAGTTTTACATTTGGGTCTGAATCCATTTTGAGTTAATTTTTGTATATGGTGTGGCAACTCATGTGGATATTGAGTTGCCCCAGCATTACTTATTGAAAAACTCTTCTTTTCCTATTGAATTGCCTTGGGTCCCATGTCAAAACTCAGTAACTACAAATATGAGAGTTTACTCTGGGACTCTCAATTCCATTACATTGAACTATATGTCGATCCTTACACCAGGACATTGTTAGGATTACTGTAGCTTTGGTGTAAAAAATGGAAATTGGAAAGTGTGAGTTCTCCAAATTTGTCTCTTTTTTTTGCATGATTTTTTGGGCTAGTTTTTACTTCCTACATTATATTAGTAATGGATCCGTGGAGTTCTTTATTCTACCATCCTGAAAGTGAAATTCCTCTCTAGACCTTTTTTTAAAGGACTCTTGATTAGATCAGCTCTACCCAGAAAATGTCCCTTGCTATTATCTTGAAGATCACTGATTAAGGGATCTTAATTACTTCTGCAAAATGTTTTCCTCTTTACCATATAACCCAACTTCATCACAGGATTGGTATCCAATTATATTTACATGTCCTACCCACAATCAATGGGAGGGGATTATACTAGGTATATATAACAGACAGTATATCTTGGGGTACATCTTCAAGTTCTGCCTATCAGTTTCTTATGACTTTTTTCCTTAATCCTTATTTTGTGATTTATTAACATTGATACTCTAATTTTTTTTCCTTCATATTTGCCTAAAGATTTTTCCATCCTTTTATTTTTATCTTTTCTGTGTCTCTTTGTCTTACATGTATCTTTTATAGACACCATGCTGTGGGTCCTTTAAAAAAATCTAATCTGGGCAGCCCCAGCAGCTCAGCGGTTTAGTGCCGCCTGCAGCCCTAGGTGTGATCTTGGAGATGCAGGATCGAGTCCCACGTTGGGCTCCCTGCATGGAGTCTGCTTCTCACTCTGCCTGTCTCTCTCTCCCTCCCTCTCTCTCTCTTGCTGTGTCTCTCATGAATAAATAAATAAAATCTTTTAAAAAATCTAATCTAGCAGCAATGTTCACAATAGCCAAACTGTGGAAGGAGCCTCGGTGTCCATCGAAAGATGAATGGATAAAGATGTGGTCTATGATACAATGGAATATTACTCAGCCATTAGAAATGACAAATACCCACCATCTGCTTCAACATGGATGGAACTGAAGGGTATTATGCTGAGTGAAATAAGTCAATCAGAGAAGGACAAACATTATATGGTCTCATTCATTTGGGGAATATAAATAATAGTGAAAGGGAAGGGAGAAGAAATGGGTAGGAAATATCAGAAAGGGAGACAGAACATAAAGACTCCTAAACTCTGGGAAACCAACTAGGGGTGGTAGAAGGGGAGGAGGGCAGGGGGTGGGGGTGAATGGGTGAGGGGCACTGAGGGGGGCACTTGACGGGATGAGCACTGGGTGTTATTCTGTATGTTGGCAAATTGAACACCAATAAAAAATAAATTTATTATTTAAAAAAATCTAATCTGTGAATTTTGGCATTTTATTTAGTGAGCTACTTTTATTACTATATTACTACATATCTTCCCTGCCATTTTCAACACCTGTCATTTACTGTATTGTCTCATTTTGTGTTTTTGCCTTACCAATCTCCTTTTCAGTGGGTAAATTTAAGTTTCTCTTGCTGGTTCCATTTTGTTTTTATTCTTGTGGTTATTGCTTATTTAACTTCAGGGCATTTTCAAGATTATTTTCCTTCTGACTACCAGTTTTTTCCAAGCTGGTGAATTACCATTGGCTGCTGGCTCCATCCCATGATCAATGCTAGAAAGACTACAGAAATGAAATGGCAAGATTTCTTAAATTTTGTAAAATTTCTTATTGGAGTTCGATTTGCTAACATATAGTATAACACCCAGTGCTCATCCCTTCAAGTGGAAATGGCAAGATTTCATCCTTTCTAATGGCTGAGTAATATTCCAATGTATATACCACATATTCTTTACCATTCATTTGTCAATGGACTCTTGATTCTTTCCATAGAGTGCCTATTGTGGGCATTGTTGCTATGAAGATTAGGGTGTAGGTGTCCCTTCATTTCAATACATTGTATCTTTGGGGTAAATCCCCAGCAGTGCAATTGCTGAGTCAAGGGCAGTTCTATTTTTGAGGAACATCCACACAAATTTCCGGAGGGCCTTCACCAGTTCACATTGCCACCAAGAGTGCAAGAGGGTTCCCCTTTCTCCACATCCTCTCCAACATTTTGTGGTTTCCTGCTTTATTAATTTTCCCCATTCTCACTGGTGTCAGGTGGTATTGTGGTTTGGATTTGTATTTCCCTGATGGCCAGTGATGTGGAGCATTTTGTCATGTGCTTGTTGGTCATGTGTGTCTTCCTCTGTGAAATTTCTGTTCATGTCTTTTGCCTATTTCAGGATTGGATTCTTTGTTTCTTAGGTGTTGAGTTTGATAAGTTCTTTATAGATGTTGGATACCAGCCCTTTATCTGATATGTCATTTGCAAATATCTTCTCCCATTCTGTAGGTTGTCTTTTAGTTTTGTTGACTGTTTCTTTTGCTGTGCAGAAGCTTTTTATCTTGATGAAGTGCTAATACTTCATTTTTGCTTTTGTTTCCCTTGACTTCATAGATGTATCTTGCAAGAAGTTGCTGTGGCCAAGTTCCACAAGGGTATTGCCTGTGTTCTCCTCCTGGATTTTGATGGATTCCTATCTCACATTTAGACCTTTCATCCATTTTGAGTGTCTCTTTGTGTATGGTGTAAGAGAATGGTCTAGTTTCATTCTTATGCACGTGGCTGTCCAATTTTCCTAGCACCATTTATTGAAGACACTGTCCTTTTTCCAGTGGAGAGTCTATGCTGCTTTGTCAAATATTACTGGACTATAGAGTTGAGGGCCCATTTCTGGGTTCCCTATTCTGTTCCATTGATCTATATGTCAGTTTTTCTGCCAGTACCACACTGTCTTGACCACAGCTTTTCATACACTTGGAAATCTGGAATTGTGATGCCTCCAGCTCTGGTTTTCTTTTTCAATACTCCCCTGGCTATCTGGGGTATTTTCTGATTCCACACAAATCTTAAGATGATTTTTTTCCAACTCTCTGAAGAAAGTCCATGGTATTTTGATAGGGATTGCACTGAATATGTAAATTGCCCTGAGTAACATTGACATTTTCACAATATTAATTCTTCCAATCCATGAGCATGGAATATTTCCATCTCTTTGTGTCTTCCTTAATATTCTTCAGAAGTGTTCTGTAGTTTTTAGGGTATAAATCCTTTACCTCTTTGGTTAGGTTTATTCCTAGGTATCTTATGCTTTTGGGTGCAATTGTAAATGGGATTGACTCCTTAATTTCTCTTTCTTCAGTCTCATTGTGAAGGTATAGAAATGCCACTGATTTCTGGGCATTGATTTTGCATCCTGCCACATTGCCAAATTGCTGTGTAAGTTCAAGCAACCTTGGGGTAGAGTCATTGGGTTTTCTATATACAGTATCATGGCATCTGAAAAAAAGGGAGAGTTTGCCTTCTTCTTTGCCAATTTGAATGCCTTTTATTTTTTATTTTTGTCTGGTTGCTGGGGCTAGGACTTCTAGTATTATGTTGAACAAAAGTGGTGAGAGTGGCCATCCCTGTCTTGTTCCTGATCTTAGGGGAAAGTCTCTCAGTTTTTCCCCATTGAGAATGATATTCGCTGTGGGCTTCTCATAGATGGCTATTAAGATACTGAAGAATATTCCCTCTGTGTTTATACTCTGAATAGTGTTGATCAGGAACTGATGCTGTATTTTGTCAAATGCTTCCTCTGCATCTATTGAGAGGATCATGTGGTTCTTGTTTTTTATATTGTTGATGTGATCTATCATGTTTATTGTTTTAAGAGTGTTGAACCAACCTTGCATCACGGTATAAATCTCACTTGGTCATGGTGAATAAACTTCTTAATGTATTGTTTGATATATTGGCTAGTATCTTGTTAAGAATTTTTGCATCTGTTTTCATCAGGGATATTCATGTATAATTCTTCTTTTTGGTGGGGTCTTTGTCTGGTTTTGGAATTAAGGTGATGCTGGCCTCATAAAATGTCCACAATAGACAAACTGTGGAAGGAGCCTCGGTGTCCATCAAAAGATGAATGGATAAAGAAGATGTCATCTATATATACAATGGAGTATTACTCAGCCATTAGAAATGATGAATACCCACCATTTGCTTCAATATAGACTGGGGCGTTGAGTGAAGTGAGTCAATCAGAGAAGTACAAACATTATATGGTTTCATTCGTTTGGGGAATATAAGTAATAGTGAAAGGGTCATCCCTTTCCTCCTATGGGAAAGGAAACAAAATGAGTGGGAAATCAGAGAAGGTGACAGAACATGAGAAACTCCTAACTCTGGGAACTGAACAAGGGGTAGTGGAAAGGTAGGTGGGTGAGGGGCCGGGCTGACTTGGTAATGGGCACTGAAAAGGGCACTTGAAGGGATGAGCACTGGGAGATATACTTATGTTGACAAATCAAACTCCAATAAAAAATATACAATAAATAAATAAATAATGTTGGCTAATGGTATATATCTCTCTTATTAATTCTTTCAAAGAACCAACTCCTGGTTTCGTTGATCTGTTCTACAGTATTTCATTGAGTTCTGATCGGATCTTTATCACTCTCTTCTTTTGTTTGGTGTTTTATTTGCTGTTCTTTCTCCAGTTCCTTTAGGTGTCAAGGTAGTTTGTGTATTTGAGTTTTTTCCAATTTTTTGAGGGAAGCTTGTATTGTGATGTATTTTCTTCTTAGGACTGCTGTGCTGTATCCCAAAATTTTTAACATTGTATTTTCATTTTCACTAGTTTCCATGATTCTTTTTAATTCTTCTCTAATTTCCTGGTTGACCTATTCATCTTTTAGCAGAATGCTCTTTAACCTCAACATGTTTGACTTTATTCCAAATTTCTTGTTGTGTTTGAGTTTAGTTTCAAAATATTGTGGTTTTAAAATATGGAGGAGACAATCCCAATATTTTGATATCAGTTGAGTTCTGATGTGTGATCCAGTATGTGGTCTATTCTGGAGAAAGTTCCATGTGCGCTTGAGAAGAATGTGTATTCAGTTGCGTTTGGAGGGAAGGTTTTGTATATATCAGTGAAATCCATCTGATCCAGTGTATCATTTAAGACCCTTGTTTCTTTGGTGATATTGTGCTTAGAGATCTGTCATTTGCAGAAAGTTCCATGTTGAAGTCTCCTTCTATTAGTGTATTATGATCTAAGTATGTCTTTACTTTGGTTATTAATTGAATGATATACTTGTCAGCTTCCGCATTAGGGGCATAAATATTCATGACTGTTAGATCTTCTAGTTGGAGAGACCCTTCCCTTTAAGTATGATATAGTGTCCTCTTCATCTCTTACTACAGTCTTTGGGATAAACTTTAATTTATCTGATATGATGATTACTACCCCTGCTTTCTTTCGAGGACCATTTGAATGATAAATGGTCCTCCAACCTTTCATTTTCAGGTGTAGGTGTCCTTAGGTCTAAAATGAATCTCTTATTGCAGAAAAAGAAGAGTCTTGTTTTTTATTCATTCTGAAACCCTGCATCTTTTGATGGGATAATTTAGCCCATTCGTGTTCAAAGTATCTACTGAAAGGTATGAATTTAGTGTCATCATAATACCCATTCGGTCCCCTTTTTGTGGATTCTTTGGGTGTCCTCTTTCTTTTCCATAGTCCCCCTTAATATTTCCTGCAGAGCTGGTTTGGTGGTCACATATTCTTTCAGTTTCTGCCTATCTTGGAAGCTCTTTATCTCTCCTTCTATTCTGAATGAGAGCCTTGCTGGATAGAGTATTCTTGGCTGCATGTTCTTCTCATTTAGGACCCTGAATATATCCTTCCATCCCTTTCTGGCTTGCCAGGTCTCTGTGGAGATATCTGCTGTTAATCTGATATTTCTCCCTATATAAGTTAAGAATCTCTTGTCTCTCGTTGCTTTAAGGGTTTTCTCTTTATCTTTGGAATTTGCAAGTTTCACTATTAAATGTCGGGGTGTTAAACAGTTTTTATTGATTCTGTGAGTGGACCTTTCTATCTCCTGGATCTGAATGACTGTTTCCTTCCCCAGATTAGGGAAGTTCTCAACTATGATTGGTTCACATATACTTTCTGGCCCTCTGGCCCTCTTGGCATTTTCTGAAACCCAAATTATATGTAGATTCTTCCTTCTGAGGGTATCATTCATTTATCTTAGCTTTTCCTCATGGTCTCTTAAGTGTTTTTCTCCTTTTTCCTCAGCTTCCTCCCTTCCCATCAACTTGCCTTCTTTGTTGCTCACTCCTTCTTCCACCCATTAACTCTAGCTGTTAAGACATCTAGTTTGGATTGCATATCATTTAATTTATTTTTAATTTTGGCCTGATTAGATCTCAATTCTGCAGTACCGAAGTCTCTAGAGTCCGTTGTACTTTTTTCCAGAGCCACAAGTAGCTTTATAATTGTGCTTCTGAATTAGCTTTCTGACATTGATTTGAAATTCATATTCTGTAACTCCATGGCAGAGATTACTCTTTCTGATTCTTTTGTGGTGAATTCTTCCTTCCAGTCATTTTGTTCAGTGCAAAATGGTCGTATGAGTGGGCTGAGTCAAGAATATAAATCACAACCTAAGTAAACTTTACCCTGGATGATTCTGATGAGGTCAGAGACCAGAAAATGAAAACAAGGGTCAGAAGAAAATAAAACAAAAGGAATATTAAAATGAAAAACAATTTTAAAAACAAAGTAGTAAAAAAAAAGGGCCAAATAGTCCAAAGAAGAAGAAAAAAAAAGAAAAAGGAAAAAGAAGAGAAAAAACAAAAGAGAAAATAGAGAAAACTAAAAAAGGGGGGGCAGCTGGGAGATGGTGGTGGTGAAGATGTTGTAGTGGAGTGAGAATGTAGTCTACCTGAGGGGTCTTAGAGGATGATCCTCTTGGTTCTGAGTGTATTAAGTTCTGTATGTTAGAAGATGTTCAGTCCCAAATTTATATAAACTAGCAATACTTGTAGAGAGCCTCAACATTGACCATGAAAATATAAACAAGATAAAAGAGGGGGTAGAATGGAAGGGAGAGGAATATAATCTCACAGAATGAACCAGCACAGTTTTCCAGTTGGTTCTGGGTGCATGCTGGTCATGTTTTAGAAGGTATTAACTTCTGCCATTGTAGAACAAAATAAGGCTGAAAAAAAAAAAACAAAAAAACCCCACAAAACACAAACCCATATCTCATATATCTCCAAAATTAAGTTGAGTATGTTGAAGGGAATCTAGAAGTGGAACATATACCTAAGCCATGTAATTGTAGAATATGAAAGCCAAAAAGGAAGAAACCTAAAAATGAAGAGGTGGTAAAATATTGTAGTTAAGGTGGGAAAAGAGAAAAAATACTGGAAGTTTTTAGACTGATATAAAAACAAGTTGTAATGGAAAGTGGGGGAAAAGAGAGGGACCCTCTAGTTCTATATACTATTTCTCTCAGTTCTGGAGTTTTCCAGGGGTGCTTGGTCAATAACCTGCTCTTCTTCTGTTCTTCCAGCTGGTCTTCTGGGGGAGGGGCCTGCTGTGCTGATTCTCAGGTGTGTGTACCTGGAGGAGATGCCCTGCTCCCCGCTGGGTGCCAGGCTCAGTGGGAGCTGTTTATTTACCCCCTGAATCCTCTGTTCCTTGGCGGCCCTGCCTCTCTTAGGCACATGGTGAAACAAAAACAACAATGGTCACGGCCAGAGTTCCAGCTCTGGAGTCAGCTCCCCATGAGTAACTAACCACAGTCTCCCAGTCCACACTGGTCTATCTGCCCTGGGGAGCAGGTGCTGGGGCACTGATCAGCACAGCTTGGGGGCACCCAGTGGCAGGAGAGTCCTTGCTGTCCTATGCCCTCCCTGCTCCACTCTTTCCCAGGGGAACTCAGGATTGCTGGCTTTTTCTGCTTGGGCACCCTGGGATCTGGAGCCCTGTGCTGCTGGAATTGTGCTCTCTGGGCCATGGCTCCTGAAGGTAGCAGGGTGCAGACCCCTCCTCTGGAGCCGCCCACCTCACTGGCTGGCTTCTCCCAGATGCCCTGAGGGCTGCGGTGCTCCAGCCCTTTACCGAGATCAGCCTGCAGTGTGTGGTGTGCTTTCCCCCTGGGGGGGGGGCACTTCCTCTATTATTGACTCCTGGAAATGGAGGCTTCACTGCCCCTCCTGTGATTCTGCCTAATTTCCCTGCTGAGCACTTTTCCATCTGGGAAACATCGAGTGTGGATTTTTAAAGTTCCTGCTTCTCCAGGGCTGGGCTTTCCTTTCCCAGAGGCTTTCACTGCCCGGCTTTAGCCCGGCTCCTTGCCAGGCCTCTCCCCCACTTGATTCTTTTTTATTTCTGTTCTTTTCCACCTTCCTACCTTTCTAGAAATGAAAACTTTTCGTCTCTAGCATTCCAACTGTTGTCTCTTTAAATATCAGGTCAGGGGATCCCTGGGTGGCGCAGCAGTTTGGCGCCTGCCTTTGGCCCAGGGCGCGATCCTGGAGAGCCGGGATCGAATCCCACATCGGGCTCCCGGTGCATGGAGCCTGCTTCTCCCTCTGCCTGTGTCTCTGCCTGTTTCTCTCTCTCTGTATGACTATCATAAATAAATAAAAATTAAAAAAAATAAATATCAGGTCAAATTCATAGGTGTTAAGGGTGTTTTAAAAGTTATCTAGGTAAGTTTGTCGACCAGATGAGTTGAGGGCTCCTACTCTTCCACCATCTTCCAGACTCCTCAGATGAACTATTCTTAAACAGAGGCACAGCAATGACTCAGTGTGCAATACTTGGTTATATAATGCTGAATGTAAAAATCTAAGTTCCAGGAGTCTTACACGCACTGTGGTAGATATCCTTTTAAAGAGTATAAAATCAAGCAAAACTGAGCATGTTAGGTGTGTAGACACTGGTGATTACACTATCAAGTAAGGGCAAGGATGATACGGGGTGTCCTGGATAACAAAAGAGCACATATTGTCAGATACTGACAACATTGTAGCCTGGGTTTAGGTGATGGATTGTGGGCTGTTCATTGTCTTATACAAGCACACATGGACCAATGCCAGGTGTGTCATGAACAAAGGCAAGGATTATGTTAAGCAAACTCTGGGCAACAAGGGTTCATAAGAAAAGAAAAAGACAGGAAAACAAAAAACTCAAATGTACCATAGGGCCAGAGAAAATCAAACAGGTATTTTGAACTTAGTAACTAATTAGGAAAGGGCTAAAGGGCAATTTATGGAGTTACTCTAGTATCCCAGGCTCATTGTGCCCCTGGGGTGGTGGGACTCTGTACCAAAGAGTCTCTGAAGTGGGCTCCCTGTTTGTTGGGCTGTGTTTTGGAGGTTGGTCCTTAATGATCTACTTGGCCTAAGAAGCGATGAATGACTCTTGCAGAATGGAGCCCAGTAAAGGCCTTGGATTTTCTCTGAATTTGCTTGGGCTCCACTCCTGAGGGGCCTTACCCACACCCACTTCCCTGAGTCATGGGAATCATGGAGGGTGGGAGAAGGCTTGTTTCCATTTTATAGATATGGAAGTTGGCTTTAAAGTCATTAGGTCCTTGGCCTGAGGACTACCATTGGGTATAATAGAAGTATTATATTGAAGTTCGATTTGCCAACATATAGTATAACACCAAGTGCTATAATATAAGAGGAAAGGAGTTACATATGCCCCGATTCCTGGAGGTGTGCTGGGGACACACAGAAGATACTACTGCAGTCTTTAGAACTTGATCTCCTTCTAGGAGCCAGGGTCTTTTTATTATTATTATTGGAATTCAATTTGCCAATATATATCATAACACCCAGTGCTCATCCCATCAAGTGCCCCCCTCAGTGCCCATCACCCAGTCACCCCCATCCCCTACCCACCTCCCTTTCCACCACTCCTTGTTCCTTTCCCAGAGTTAGGAGTCTCTCATATTCTGTCTCCCTCTCTTGTATTTCCTTTTTTTATATAAATTTATTTTTTATTGGTGTTCAATTTGCCAATACATACAATAACACCCAATGCTCATCCCATCAAGGGCCCACCTCAGTGCCCATCACTGAGTCACCCCCACCCCCCGCCGACCTCCCCTTCCACCACCCCTAGTTCGTTTCCAAGAGTTAAGAGTCCTTTATGTTCTGTCTCCCTTTCTGATATTTCCCACTCATTTTTCTCCTTTCACCTTTATTCCATTTCACTATTTTTTATAATCCCCAAATGAATAAGAACATATAATGTTTGTCCTTCTCTGATTGACTTATTTCACACAACATAATACCCTCCAGTTCCATCCACGTCGAAGCAAATGGTGGGTATTTGTCCTTTCGAATGGCTAATATTCCATTGTATACATAGACCACATCTTCTCTATCCATTCATCTTTTGATGGGCACCGAGGCTCCTTCCACAGATTGGCTATTGTGGACATTACTGCTAGAAACATCGGGGTGCAGGTGTCCTGGGATTTCACTGCATCTGTATCTTAGGGGTAAATCCCCAGGAGTGCAATTCCTGGGTCATAGGGCAGATCAAATTTTAACTCTTTCGGAAACCTCCAAACAGTTTTCCAGAGTGGTTCCATCAGTTCACATTCCCAACACTGCAAGAGGGTTCTCCTTTCTCCACATCCTCTCCAACACTTGTTGTTTCCTGTCTTGTTATCTTCCCCCATTTTCACTGGTGTCAGGTGGTATCCCATTGTAGTTTTTATTAGTATTTCTGTGATAGCCAGTGATGTGGAGCATTTTCTAATGTGCTTGTTGGCCATGTGTATGTCTTCCTCTGTGAGATTTCTCCTCATCTCTTTTGCCCATTTCAGGATTGGATTGTTTGTTTCTTTGCTGTTGAGTTTGATAAGTTCTTTAGAGATGTTGGATACTAGCCCTCTATCTGATATGTCATTTGCAAATATCTTCTCCCATTCTTTAGGTTGTGTTTTAGTTTTGTTGACTGTTTCTTTTGCTGTGTAAAAGCATCTTATCTTGATGATGTCCCAATAATTCATTTTTGCTTTTGTTTCTCTTGCCTCTATGGATGTACCTTGCAAGAAGTTGCTGTAGCCAAGTTCCAAAAGGCTGTTGCCTGTGTTCTCCTCTAGAATTTTGATGGAATCTTATCTCACATTTAGATCTTTCATCCATTTTGAGTGTCTCTTTGTGTATGGTGTAAGAGAATGGTCCAGTTTCATACTTCTACATGTGGATGTCAAATTTTCCCAGCACCATTTATTGAAGAGACTGTCTATTTCCAGTGGATAGTCTTTCCTGCTTTGTCGAATATTAGTTGATCAAAGTTGAAGGTCCACTTCTGGATTCTCTATTCTGTTCCATTGATCTATGTGTTTGTTTTTGTGCCAGTACCACACTGTCTTGATGACCACAGCTTTGTAGCACAGCCTGAAATCTGGCATTGTGATGCCCACAGATAAAGTTTTCACTTTTTAATATTCTCCTGGCTATTCGGAGTATTTTTTGATTCCACACAAATCTTAAAATAATTTGTTCCAACTCTCTGAAGAAAGTCCGTGGTATTTTTTTTAATAAATTAATTTTTTATTGGTGTACAATTTACCAACATACAGAATAACACCCAGTGCTCATCGCGTCAAGTGTCTCCTCAGTGCCCATCACCCATTCACCCCCACCCCCCTCTCTCCTCCCCTTCCACCACCCCAGTTCATTTCCCAGAGTTAGGAGTCTATATGTTCTGTCTCCCTGTCTGATATTTCCCACACATTTCTTGTCCCTTCCCTTATATATCCTTTCACTATTATTTATATTACCCAAATGAGTGAGAAAATACACTGTTTGTCCTTCTCCGATTGACTTATTTCACTCAGCAAAATACCCTCCAGTTCCATCCACGTTGAAGCAAATGGTGGGTGACTGTCGTTTCCAGTGGCTGAGTAATATTCCATTGTATACATAAACCACATCTTCTTTATCCATTCATCTTTCGAGGGACACTAAGGCTCCTTCCACAGTTTGGCTATTGTGGACACTGCTGCTAGAAACATCGGGGTGCAGGTGTCCCAGCGTTTACTGCATCTGTATCTTTGGGGTAAAACCCCAACAGTGCAATTGCTGGTCATTCGGCAGGTCTATTTTTAACTCTTTGAGGAACCTCCACACAGTTTTCCAGAGTGGCTGCACCAGTTCACATTCCCACCAACATTGCAAGAGGGTTCCCTTTTCTCTGCATCCTCTCCAACATTTGTTGTTTCCTGCCTTGTTAATTTTCCCCATTCTCACTGGTGTGAGGTGGGATCTCATTGTGGTTTTGATTTGTATTTGCCTGATGGCAAGTGATGCAAAGCATTTTCTCATGTGCATGTTGGCCATGTCCATGTCTTCCTCTGTGAGATTTCTCTTCATGTCTTTTGCCCAATTCATTATTGGATTGCTTGTTTCTTTGGTGTTGAGTTTAATAAGTTCTTTATAGATTTTGGAAATAAGCCCTTTATCTGATATTTCATTTGCAAATATCTTCTTCTATTCTGGAGATTGTGTTTTAGTTGTGTTGACTGTATCGTTTGCTGTGCAAAAGCTTCTTATCTTGATGAAGTCCCAATAGTTCATTTTTGCTTTTGTTTCTTTTGCCTTTGTGGATGTATCTTGCAAGAAGTTACTGTGGCCAAGTTCAAAAAGGGTGTTGCCTGTGTTCTCCTCTAGGATTTTGATGGAATCTTGTCTCACATTTTGATCTCTCATCCATTTTGAATTTATCTTTGTGTATGGTGAAAGAGAGTGGTCTAGTTTCATTTTTCTGCATGTGGATGTCCAATTTTCCCAGCACCATTTATTGAAGAGACTATCTTTCTTCCAATGGATAGTCTTTCCTGCTTTATCGAATAGTAGTTGACCATAAAGTCGAGGGTCGACTTCTGGGTACTCTATTCTGTTCCATTGATCTATGTGTTTGTTTTTGTGCCAGTACCACACTGTCTTGATGACCACAGCTTTGTAGCACAACCTGAAATCTGGCATTGTGATGCCCCCAGCTATGGTTTTCTTTTTTAAAATTCCCCTGGCTATTCGGGGTCTTTTCTGATTCCACACAAATCTTAAAATAATTTGCTCTAACTCTCTGAAGAAAGTCCATGGTATTTTGATAGGGATTGCATTAAACATGTAAATTGCCCTGGATAACATTGATATTTTCACAATATTAATTCTTCCAATCCATGAGCATGGAATATTTTTCTATCTCTTTGTGTCTTCCTCAATTTCTTTCAGAAGTGTTCTATAGATTTTAGGGTATAGGTCCTTTACCTCTTTGGTTAGGTTTATTCCTAGGTATCTTATGCTTTTGGGTGCAATTGTAAATGGGATTGACTCCTTAATTTCTCTTTCTTCAGGCTAATTGTTAGTGTATAGAAATGCCATTGATTTCTGGGCATTGATTTTGTATCCTGCCACGCTACCAAATTGCTGTATGAGTTCTAGCAATCTTGGAGTGGAGGCTTTTGGGTTTTCTATGTAGAGTATCATGTCATCAGCAAAGAGGGAGAGTTTGACTTCTTTGCCAATTTGAATGCCTTTAATGTCTTTTTGTTGTCTGATTGCTGAGGCGAGGACTTCCAGTACTATGTTGAATAGCAGTGGTGAGAGTGGACATCCCTGTCTTGTTCCTGATCTTAGGGGAAAGGCTCCCAGTGCTTCCCCATTGAGAATGATATTTGCTGTGGGCTTTTCGTAGATGGCTTTTAAGATGTCGAGGAAAGTTCCCTCTATCCCAACACTCTGAAGGGTTTTGATCAGGAATGGATGCTGTATTTTGTCAAATGCTTTCTCTGCATCTAATGAGAGGATCATATGGTTCTTGGTTTTTCTCTTGCTGATATGATGAATCACATTGATTGTTTTACGAGTGTTGAACCAGCCTTGTGTCCCGGGATAAATCCTACTTGGTCATGGTGAATAACTTTCTTAATGTGTTGTTGGATCCTATTGGCTAGTATCTTGTTGAGAATTTTTGCATCCATGTTCATCAGGGATATTCGTCTGTAATTCTCCTTTTTGGTGGGGTCTTTGTCTGGTTTTGGAATTAAGGTGATGCTGGCCTCATAGAACGAATTTGGAAGTTCTCCATCTCTTTCTATCTTTCCAAACAGCTTTAGGTGATTAGGTATTATTTCTCCTTTAAACATTTGATTGAATTCCCTGGGAAGCCATCTGGCCCTGGACTTTTGTGTCTTGGGAGGTTTTTGATGAGTGCTTCAATTTCCTCCCTGGTTATTGTCCTGTTCAGGTTTTCTATTTCTTCCTGTTCCAGTTTTGGTAGTTTGTGGCTTTCGAGGAATGTGTCATTTCTTCTAGATTGCCTAATTTATTGGTGTAGAGCTCTTCATAATATGTTTTTAAAATCGTTTGTATTTCCTTGGTGTTGGTAGTGATCTCTCTTTTCTCATTCATGATATTATTAATTAGATTCTTTTATCCTTTGTTTTTAATAAGTTTGGCTAATGGTTTATCTATCTTATTAATTCTTTCAAAGAACCGACTCCTGTTTTTTTTGATCTGTTCCACAGTTCTTCTGATCTCGATTTAGTTGAGTTCTGCTAGAGTCTTTATTAACTCTCTTCTGCTTGGTGTATGATCTATTTGCTGTTTTTTCTGTAGCTCCTTTAGGTGTAAAGTTAGCTTTTGGAAGGCAGCTATGCTAACCACTATACCACCAACACTAAAGTTAGCTTTTGTATTTGAGTTCTTTCCAGTGTTTGAATGGATGCTTGTATTGCGATGTATTTTAAGCCCCCTTAAAATTTCTTGCAGAGCTGGTTTGGAGGTCACATATTCTTTCAGTTCCTGCCTGTCTTGCAAGCTCTTTATCTCTCCTTCCATTTTGAATGAGAGCCTTGCTGGATAAAGTATTCTTGGTTGCCTGTTCATCTCATTTAGGACCCTGAATATATCCTCCCAGCCCTTTCTGGCCTGCCAGGTCTCTGTGGAGAGGTCTGCTGTTACCCTAATACTTCTCCCCAGAAAAGTTAGGGATTTCTTGTCTCTTGTTGCTTTAAGGATCTTCTCTTTATCTTTGGAATTTGCAAGTTTCACTATTAATTGTCTAGGCGTTGAACGGTTTTTGTTGTTTTTTTGGTGGGGATCTCTCTCTCTCCTCGATCTGAATGCCTGTTTCCCTTCCCAGATTCGGAAAGTTTTCAGCTAGGATTTGTTCAAATACATATTCTGGCCCTCTGTCCCTTTCGGCGCCCTCGGGAACCCCAATTAAACATAGGTTTTTCTTCCTCAGGCTGTCGTTTATTTCCCTTAATCTATCTTCATGGTCTTTTAATTGTTTGTCTCTTTTTTCCTCAGTTTCCCTCTTTGCCATCAACTTGTCTTCTATGTCACTCACTCGTTCTTCCACCTCGTTAACCCTGTTTTTCTTTTTACCGCAGTTTCCTTTCTTGCCATCAAGTTGTTCTTTGTCACTCACTCATTCTTCTACCTCATTAACCCTCGTCATTAGGACCTCTATTTTGGACTGCATCTCATTTAATTGATTTTTAATTTCTGCCTGATTTTTAATTTCTGCCTCATTAGATCTAAATTATGCAGTCTTGAAATCTCTTGCGTCCTTTATGCCTTTTTCTAGAGCCACCAGTAGCTTTATAATTGTGCTTCTGAATTGGCTTTCTGACATTGAAGTATAATCCAAATTTTGTAACTCTGGGAGAGAGGACTGTTTTGAGGTGAATTTTTCCTGCCTGTCATTTTCCTCAGTGCAGAGTGTCTAAAGGCTAGTTTTACTGGAAAATGGAGAAAAAGAGAGAAGAGAAAAAAAAGAAGTAGAAAGAAAAAAAGGGGGGAGCAAACAGAAAACAAAAATAGGGGGAGTATCCTCTGATTCTGTATACTGTAAATCCCTTGTCTTCCCCTGGAACTTTCCAGTGCTGCTTGGTCAATAATGTGCTTTTCCCCTGTCCTTCTAGCTGGTCTTCTAGGGGAAGGTCCTGCTCTGCTGATTCTCAGGTGTGTTGCCCTGGGGAAGCTGCCCAGCCCCCTACCAGGTGCACCTCTCAGTGGGAACTGTTTATCCTGTGAGGCCCCTGCTCAGTCCCAGGTACAAGGTGACACCAGGAGGAACAACAACAGTGGCAGCGGCCAGCTCTCCAACTCTGGAGTCAACTCCCGCAGTGACTACCGCAGCTCTCAGTCTGCAGGGGCCTGGATGCTCCAGGGGCGGGGACACAGATCTGTACAACTCAGGGCTGCCCAGTGGTAGGAGTGTCCTTGCTGTCCTGTGCCCTCCCCACCTCTGCCTGTCCCGAGGGGAGGGCTGGATCTTGGGCTGTGTCCCCGAGCCCCATGGGCTCCAGGGCCTGCACTGCTAGAATCGCGCTCCTGGAGCTGCGCAGCCCTCTCTGGGTGGAGCCACCGCCTGAGCTCCCCCAGCTGCTCCTGGGCCCCGCTGGGCGTGGGCTGCAGCCCTTTAGGGATCTCGGGCTGAGGTGTGTGGCACACTCTCCCCCAGTGCACAGTTCCTCTGTTAGTGCCCCTGGGAGCTTGGGGGCATCCCTGCCCCTCCTGGGATCCTGCCTGAGCTCCCTGTGAGCACCTTTCTGCAGGGAAGGTTGGTAATGCTCTTGCTGCTCTGGGCCTGGGCTTTCCTGTCCTGGGGGCACTCGCCACATGACCTTAGCCTGGCTCCTCGCAGGGTCCCTCCCCCTTGGATGCTTTTTTAGTTCTTTATTTTTTTTCCCCATCTTCCTACCTTGATAGAAGTGCGAACTCTTCTCACTGTAGCATTACAGCTGTTCTCTCTTTAAAATCTCAGACCGAATTAATAGGTTTTCAGGATGATTTGAAAGTTATCTAGGTAAGTTGGGGAGACAGGTGACTTGGGGACCCTACTCTTCCGCCATCTTGCTGAAGACCCCCAATTCTGATCTATTTGGAATCTATTTCCATTCTGGAATTCTTAGTAGGTAAGAATAGGCAGGTATAGCTAGGAAGAGGTGGGAGTAGGTGACAGTAGGGCAGCTTGAATAGAGAGCAGTAATTGGGAATGGGTGAGAGAATGCAGGAGTAGCTGGGAGTAGGTAAGAGTATATGGGAGTAAGTGAGAGTAGCTGTGAGTAGCTAGAAGTAGGTGAGGTAGGTGGGAGTAGCTGGGGGCAGCTAGTAGTAACTATGAGCGGGTGGTGGAAACATCTTAGACTTGGGTGGAAGCAGTGACTTTTGTATTGGGACTTGCAGGTGGCTGAGGTGAAGGTGAGGGATCATGAAGCCCTGCTAAGGAAGCTGGGCCTGGGTGGGGAGGCAGGGTACTGCTTAGTCTTTGGTGAGGTGGGAGAGGCTATAAGAGATATGGTTGAAGATATGAGTGCACACAATCAAAGTGTGATCAAAATGCCTTTGCATTTTTTAATAAATATATTTATTTGTGAAGAATAGAATAATATTTAGTGTTTTGCTTCTTGACTCACATGTGCGTGGATACACAGAGGCACAAATACAATACACTGGTTCCCAGACCTGGCTGTGCACTGGAAGCCTGGAATGGCTTCCTCATTACTGGACTTTCTTCCAACATTGATTTTATTTCTTTTAATTTTTTAAAAAAGATTTTATTTATTTATTCGTGAGAGACACAGAAGAAAGAGAGAGGCAGAGACACAGGCAGAGGGAGAAGCAGGCTCCATGCAGGGAGCCTGACAGGAGACTCGATCCGGGGTCTCCAGGATCTCACCATGGGTGAAAGGCAGTGCTAAACTGCTGAGCCACCCGGGCTGCCCCCAACATTGATTTTATTAGTGTGAGTGGCCTAGGGACTTCTTTTTTTTTTAAATTGAAGTTCAATTTGCCAACATATAGTATAACACCCAGTGCTCATCCCATCAAGTGTCCTCCTCAGTGCCTATCTCCCAGTTACCCCAAGCCCCCGCCCACCTTCCCTTCTGCAACCCTTTGTTTCCCAGAGTTAGGAGTGGCTTAAAACTTGGCTTAAAACTCCCCAAGTGCCTTTAAAATGTAGCAAAATCTGAAAATCATTAATACATAATTAGTACACAATTAACAATTGGGCAATATATACTAAATTTAATTTGGGTAAAGCTTTTGCATCAATTTTCCATCTAGTCTTTTACTATACAGAAATACCTGTGTAATTTCACAAAGATATTGGAAAAATATTATCTACTACACTACTGTTTGTAATAGCTATAAATGACAAGCAAACAAAACATCCTTCAAAATACAATATGGTGTTTCACAATGCAATGTTTTACAACCTGCCAGGCAGATTTATGCCTGCATATTATTTCCTATACATTGCCACATGTTATGGTCAAGAGCCCATCAGTCTTCTGGCCCTAGAACCAATGCCCATCTATCTGCCCCTTTGGGAACTTGCTTGACATCAACTTGGGATTTTCACAGAGAAGTAGAATCTCTGAGAGTTCAGGAGATGCATGTGCCCCCTCCCATTAAGGCACAAGCTTGGGTATCAGGTTAGCTGGGTGACCCTTACCCTGGCAGGACAGCAGAGGGAAATGCTATCAGCCCAAACAGAAGAGGTACAGAGGCCAAACATTTAGGAAGCTGGGCCACTGCACAGGTGGGCAAGAGACCTCTGGGCAGCCCTCACAGTTTGCCTGCTGTGTGTGAGCTGACTATAAGCTGTGTCACAGTGGCTGGATTACATCACAAAGTATGCTCTCCTTGCAGGGGCTTGGACAGAGAGCAGAGGTCAGGAGTTAAGGAGGCCCCTTACCAGGGCTTAGGCACAAACTGAGCGCTGGAGACCCAGGAGAATCACGGGTTAGGGTGTGGGCCACAGTAAGCTGCATAAGAGGTGGAGGCAGCCAGCAGGTACCTCAGGTTGGAGAGTCCCCAGGGAGCCAGAGCCAAGAATACTTGGGGCAGCAACATTTCAGAGTCACATCTTACAGGCCTGAGGGGCAGAAATAGGAGTGGATAGTGAGGTATGCAGGGTAGGTTTTGGCATACCTGGGTCTAAGTGTTCCTCCTGGAACTTCACATGGTGAGGGAGGAGATGGAGGGTGGAATGCTGGTAGCAGGACTCTTTAATTGGCTTCTTGCAAGTTGACTTCCTTAGAGACAGGGGTAGTCCTAAAGAGTGAACTTAATGGCTCTTTCTTGAATCCAGCTGGGCTGATGTTATTATAAGATCTCTGGACCTGAAGTGGCCACAGATATCCCACCCCACCTGCAGCTTCAGCCTGGGAGGACAAGGAAAATTACTTGTGTCCCTGGACAGAGGGACCATGACTAGGTCCTGGGGGTCCTGCTTTCTTCTGTTCACCATTTTCGGGGCCCTGGTGGCCAGCACAGACCCAAACAAGAATAAAGTAAAGGTGTTGAGGGGATTAAAAGTAATCAATGCCTCAAATGCCAACGTGAAGCAGTGCCTGTGGTTTGCCATGCAAGAATACAACAAAGAGAGTGAGGATAAGTACCTCTTCCAGGTGGTCAAGGCAATACAAGTCCAGATGCAGGTAAAGGTGTTCTCTCTCACTATGCATGTGTGCATATGGTGGCACAGATTGAAGCTGGACTGAAAAAGTGGGCATGGGAGAAAAACAATGATATTCAGGGATCCCTGGGTGGTGCAGGGGTTTAGTGCCTGCCTTTGGCCCAGGGCGCGATCCTGGAGACCTGGGATCGAATCCCACATCGGGCTCCCGGTGCATGGAGCCTGCTTCTCCCTCTGCCTATGTCTCTGCCTCTCTCTCTCTCTCTCTCTGTGTGACTATCATAAATAAATAAAAAATTAAAAAAAACTTTAAAAAACAATGATATACAAAAGACCCATTATGTGAGTGCTTAAGGACCTACACACTTGCATGTCACTATGACATCACTGCACTTTCTATATATTCTTGCACTGTTGTTCTAAGTTCTTTATGTGTATTAACTTGTTTAAACTCCAAACTGTAAATCTAACATTCATGATTTGTATTTTCTACAATTGGGAGATAAATTGAGTGTCATGAATATTTTGCAATAAGGCTGCCATGGGCAACATTTCAATCTATCCACATAATGTGGATTGTGGGGCTGAAAATCCACATAATGTGGATTGTGGGGTTGAAAAGAGACATGTTGCTATTTAATGTGTAGGTAATAAAGTCCCTACTCCTAGCCTATAATTCTTTGACTCCAACATTTATTTAGTGGAAGTGAAGACATTCTGATTTTATGTTCATAAAAATGTATCCCTTCTCACAAGCCCAAGCATGGCCCAATGCTAGGAAACATTGCTTAGTTGGAGTCCATTGAGGATGATGCTCTCTGAAGCTTGCAACACGTGTCCCTGCCTGCCATGGTCTAGAAAAAGCCCCCAGAGGTGGAATTCAGCTGACTGTACCATCCTCAGTTGGCGGGTTGGTAGTGTGGCTCATAATTCCACAATGAAACTTGGAATGAATTGTAAAGATACTCAGCAGAGAGGTCATTTTTATCAGAATTTACTTCAGTTTTTATATTCTCCATATAGTGTTCCATTTGAAGGAGCTGAGCCAATGCACATGTTGGCACTTATGACCTTGTCCCTTTGGAACCTTATGAGCCATCAGTCCATATTTCCAGTATATCGTGCTGATGGCACTCTGTTTATGACTGGGCATACTGTTCAATCCACCTGGGGAACTCCTACAGCACTTTGAAATAGGGGAATGGATTCCAGCTCTTGTACCTTCCCCCAACCCCTTTGTAGTTGTCATTCTTTGGTACCCAAGTAGCACCATACTCAGCAAGTTTCTCCCAAGCAGCTTCTATGCAGGCTGCTGCAGATGAGGCAGTGAGATGGACAGAAATAATCACATTCCTAGGGAGCCAGCAGTCTTATCAGAAAGAAATAGTGCCAAACCCAGAATGAGAACTGGGGATTCTAGCCTGCTGGCATGGTACCTAGGGGCCCAGAGGTCAGGAAAGTCTTCTTCAGACAGGCTCTCACCTTTTTTTTTGTTGTTGTTCCACAATTCATTTACTGAACTGATTTAACAGCAGATTGCAGGATAAGACTGGAAGGGAAGACTTTTTGCTTCCCCTCCCAGGAGCCAGTTGTGTCATGGATGCTTGTAAATTTTCCAAAATAGCCATCTGTTGTTGGGCAAGCTGGGTCTGAAGCTGGAGGTTGGCATACATACATTCTAGGAGTCCCAGGCATTCCTTGGGCTTGTGTTCAACTCCTGAGGGCAGCTTTGTTCTCTGGATGTTCAGGAAAGTGGCCAGTGGGGAGCTTGCTTGAAGATTAATAAAGCTAGGAGAGGGTTTGGCTCAACACAGAGGCACGGCATTACTTTCCTCTTTGGCTTTTTCGTTCGGGTGGCTAGCATGCTGCTCCATCTGGACACCAAGAAGGTGTGGTGCCTGCGCTGTTACTCGAGAGCCTCCTACCATATACAAATATGTCCTACTGCACTGGTCTCACTGGCACCAATTAAATGAGGATCTCTAGATGGGACCTAGGTCTCAGTAGGTGTTAAAGCTCTCCAGGTGATCCTAATATGAATCAAATAAGAACCACCTCTCTAGGGAGTAATGTTGGTGGCTAAACCTGAAGGCAGAGTAGGAGGTGATGGATGCTGGTGGGAAGCATTTTTGTTTAGGTTTCCCACATCAGATCCTAGTGCTAGTAGTTTACTTGGGAGGCCATCCTAGTAAGCACCAGCGGGCTGGAAGAGAAGGGAGACAGGGCAGGGCAGTGAGTTACTGTGCAGGTGACCACTATGGGCCTCCCTGGAACCTCAGGAAAAGGGTGCATAGCCTTCCTCAGAGTTTAGCCACACTGCAAGAGGGAAGCTCAGTTGCTTACCCATCAACTCCCATCCATTGTTGGCTAAGAGCTTCTCTTGGCTCCTGCTGGTCAGGAAGCCCCAGGCAGGGACAGCCAGGAAGTGGCAGTGTGTTTGGGAAGAGCAAAGGACATGAGTATCACTCACAGCATCTCCTGGAAAAGATGATGGGAGGGCTGCATGGGGTTGGGAAGAGCAACTGGGTAGGGCAAGCTGCCACTGGGAAGAAGCATGGCCCATTTGGCAACTCAGAGGAGGCTGTGTGACTAGCTTGAGAGGTGCTCAGGGATCAGACCATGAAGGGCCTTAAAGATTGTGGGAAAAACTTTTTCTTTTTCTTTTTTAAAGATTTTATTTATTAATGAGAGAGAGAGAGAGAGAGAGAGAGATACAGAGAGAGAGAGAGAGTGGTAGAGACAGAAGCAGGCTCCATGCAGGGAGCCTGACGTGGGACTCGATCCTGGGTCTCTAGGGTCAGACCCTGGGCTGAAGGCAGCGCTAAACTGCTGAGCCACTCGGGCTGTCCCAAAACTTTCTATTCTATGTAAAGAATACTGA
This sequence comes from Vulpes lagopus, assembly GCF_018345385.1. Lineage (NCBI taxonomy): Eukaryota > Metazoa > Chordata > Mammalia > Carnivora > Canidae > Vulpes > Vulpes lagopus. Next base: position 47,685,226 of record NC_054841.1, read on the forward strand.
GAAGCAAAAAAACAAACAAAAAAAAAGGAATACTGAGAAGCCAGATAAACATTAGGTCAGGGAGTTCTTGGGATCCACATAATTGGATTGGGGTTTTAAAACTGTCATTCTGGTTATTTTTAGAAAGGATTGTGAGGGTTCCATGAAGGTGTCCATGGAACCAATGGCCTTGGCTCCCCTCAGTTCAAGTTTGTGTTTCCCTGGAAATGACACATAGTAGCCCTTTTCTGCCATGTGGAAGGGGTGGATCATGGTGCTTTGGGATGCGAGTTTAGTGCTGGGCAATTCTGTTGGAACTCCAGGTCTTGCCTGCTAGATGGATGGCCACTTAGTTCCTCTGCCCTATTTCCCTACTAAAAACAATGGGAGTGATGGCCTCACAGCAGAGGGTTGCTGTGTGGTTTAAGTTATTGTGTGCCAAGCCCCAGGAACAGTGTCAGGCAAAGAGCAAGCACTCAGTAAGCATTAGCAAGTATTAGGACTGATACAAAGTCCTGTGGCTGTCTGGGTTTGCCTCTATGGAATTTTTCAGGTTCCCAATTTAACTCTCAAACCAAGGCCAGCTCTGCCAATCCCTTCTTAATGTCAACTAACCAGCTTCTCCCCCATGGCAAGTCAGAGTCACCTTGTTAATTCCTTAGAATGTACCTAAAATGTAATCCAATCTTATTAAAGCCTTGAAGATAGCAATGAGGAAAGACACTCCTTTTGTCTCCTGCTGTAATCTATTAAAACCAGAAGAAAGCTCATTTAAATGGACATCATGAGTAGCCTTAAGTACACTCAGCCATTCATGAGTTCAGGACTACTAAAGCCTTGCTGTAGACCTACTGCTAAACACTCAACAGAGAACAGCAAGACAAATTTTAGCCAGCATGGCCCCTTTAAGAACTGCTTGATAAGTTGGTGGGGGAAACCCTCCAAAGCAGGAGATTTCACCAGATAACAGACTCTGAGGTGTAGAGAGAGTGGGAAAGGAATAAGGAAGGAGCATCCATTGTGGACACAGGGCCTGTCCTCACTTCTGACCCACGTGAACCTATAACATCTCCAGCCCAGGGGAGCCAATGGTTCTGGTGACCTCATCCTTCCCTCTGATCCTTTTTTCCCCCCCCTCTGATCCTTTATGGAGCATGCAGAATGCTCTGGACTTTGGGACAAAAAATGGAAATACAAAGTCTCACCTTCACTGGAGCCTCACACTGGAAAGGAGAATTTTCCCTGAGTATACAGCTCCAGGTAGTAGTTTCCAGGGTCTTACTATTATCAGTATACAGAGAGAACCAGGTAGGATGTTGTAGGTCTTCCTCTAAAGATATTTTGGAGAGAGGGGATAGGGAGTAGGTGGTAGGGAGAGAGGATGAAGGGGTGAGTGTTCTTTAGGGGTTTTTTGGGCTAAAACTTTAAAAAAGTAAAATAAAAGTGTTTTGAATAAAATTGTACCATTGCTAATTGACAGGTCACAGATCGTTTGGAATACTTTATTGATGTTGAAATTGCCCGCAGCAATTGCAGAAAGTTTTCAAACAGTAGTGAAAACTGTGTCATTCAAGAGAGCTCTAAACTGGAAAAGGTAGGTGACCAATATTCTGTGATGGTCTTGGCTACTCTGAACCTCAAAAAGAACATGAGGTACCTGTATCCTCCTCTGAGGTTTTGATCACTCCCAAAGATTTGCCCCAGAAATGGGTTTTAGAGCAGAAGATAGAAAACAATGGAATGCATTGAACCCCTCTGAGTCTTTCCCCACCCCTCATCCTAGGGACAGAATGCTTTCAGGATCATTCTCATCAACTCTGGCCTCTTGGTGCAGGAAAACTTGACAACACATATGTCTGTCCTCTCGGATCCAAATAAGCAACCCAGCCATTCCTGGCACCAGAGTTGCTCATCCTTGTGAAGACACAAACAGAAACTTATCCATCCACTCAGCAACTCATTCAAGCTTACCACCAGGTGGTATTTTGGGTGCTGGAGATTAAGCAGTGACTAGGCCAGAGGGCATTTCCATCCCCCAGAATTATAGTTGATTTTTGCTAGGCTTGGCCATGATTTCCAGGAAGGTCATGGAAGATCCCAAATGTCCCCCACCAAAGGGCTGACCTGGCCCAAGCCTCAAGCCTGTATTACTGGTCTCAGAGGTGGGGAGAAGCCCAGATTCATCGAAGCATTTAATCTGAGGTGAAGGCTTTCTGCAAGTTTACCTGAGAGGTATGTCTTTGCTTTTTTTTTACACCAGTGGTTCTTGATGTGAGCAAGCATCAGAATTACCTGGAAGCCTTGATAAACCCAGATGGCCAGATCCTACCTTCACAGTTTTGGATTCAGTAGATCTGGAGTAGGATCCAAAAATTTGCATTCTTAACAAGTTCCTAGCTATTGCTGCTGCTCTCCCTGCTGGCTGTAGGACCATACTTCAAGAACCACTGCTTCATGTAGCCATGGCACAGGAAATTGTGAGGGATAATTAACAAAGTGCACTTCTATTATGTTTCACTAAAACTGCCTCTGTATGCTCAAACTTTACAAATCTGATTGTGTCTAGTTAATAGCAGATATGCCTCAGGACAGACATTTAAGCAGAGAGCATGTCTTCATGCTATATGGCTTTTATGTTACTTTTGTTTATCTTTTACTGTTAGTAGAAGTATGGTTGGTTCACATTTGTATTTTCTACTGGGCCCACTGGGATTATAGAAAAGTTGTTGCTTTTTACCTGTCTGTAGAAAAGCTTAAAGAGAATTGAGAATTGTCCTCAAGGAGCTCACATATTGCATCTAAGGTTTCCATGGACCATCCCAAATTTTAAGGTGCATGTTTTAAATCACACACTTATCAATAATGAAAACTACTTTGCTTTTTCTTTTGAAATCTTTAGAATAAAGCTGAAAAGTAATAATGCTGGACAATGTTTCTTATTATCAGCTTTAACGGCAGTGTTTTCAATACATATAACCAATTATTAAACATTATATCAAGTGCTGATTTCTGGAATTCCTCCAATTCCTTTTCCCAAGAGTTATTTTTTTAAATTAAGAACATTTCTCCTACCAATTATTCTTTCAGCATCTACCAAGGATACTTGAATAAGTGTTCTGTTTTGACTCATTAGTGAAATAAAGTAAGACATTCACTAACATTGTGTCATTCTTACATATCTGGAATATGGTCTGTTTTTTGAGGGGGATTTTACTGCTTGGATTGTGGCTAGGTAGTTCTCATCCACAATGACTGATGGCAAGTTGCTCAAAGTGGCAACAAGTACACGGTTAACCAATGTACAAGATGTATCACCATCTTTTACATCTTTGAGACAACTGCACGCAGATATGGCATGGGACTTTCCTCACTCCTTTGACCCAGATAGCAATGTTGAGCCTGGTGTCAACATGCACATCCATCCCTTTCATGTTCTCCCTGAGTGCCCTCAGGGAACACTTCTTGAAGGCTCCTCCACAGATGTGCTGTGAACATAGATGGTGTATTCTCTGGTACCTCACTAATGGCAGAATAGCCCCTTCTTTTTCTACTTTTCCTTGTGGGAGCCATTCTGTTGAGCCAAGTGTAGGAAGGAAGAGCACAATGGATTATGTCTGCCCTTGTCTTTTAGAATATGGTGAAATCCAATATGCCACTTTTTAAATTTAGGAATTTTTATTTTATTTACATTAAACACTCTTAAACTTCCCTAATTTTATGAATCAGAGGTACCTTGCTGGCTTAGTCAGTGGAACATATAACTCTTGATCTCAAGGTTGTGGATTCAAGCCCTGTGTTGGGTGTAGAGATTACTTAAAAATAAAATCTTAAGAAAAAAAGAATCATTTGGATCATGTGGTGAAACCACACACACACACACACACACACACACACACACACACATTCCATGGCCTCATCCCAGACCTACCGCATGAGAATTTCCAGGTGCAGACACCCTACACATTCCAGATCACTAGGGATGTCTCTGAAACACTGCCATAGGGACAGAAATTATTTAATGTGCCACCGCCTTTAACTTGCTAGTGTTTTTTTTTTTTTTTTGAGGATTTTTGTTTCAGGTAAGCTTAATTTATTTAATTTTTTAAATAAATTTATTTTTTTATTGGTGTTCAATTTGCCAACATACAGAATAACACCCAGTGCCCATCCCGTCAAGTGCCCCCCTCAGTGCCCGCCACCCAGTCACCCCCACCCCCCGCCCTCCTCCCCTTCCACCACCCCTAGTTTGTTTCCCAGAGTTAGGAGTCTTTTTTTGTATATATATATATATATTTTTTTTTTTAATTGGAGTTCAATATCCCATCAAGTGCTCCCTCAGTTATATTTTGGTTTCAGGATTCTTCTAGTCTGGTACAATGAGAATGAGGACTTCCCATCTTTTTTGTGTGTCCTCTGGATCAGTTGAGGGACAACAGGAGCTTTGGGTTCCCAAGGTTTGGTGTAATTTGCCTATAAAACCATCTTGACTTGGTGTTTTTTATGTGGGTTTCTGGGAGAAAGAGGCCTACATATTCCTCTTTTGTGTGTATCCAATACTAAGCAGAGACCAGGCTTCTTTTTCTCTGACTCCTAATAGCTCCTGGGAGTACCTCAATGTTAACAATTATTTAAGATGCTTTTTGTTGTTTTTGCAGGACTGCTATCAATGTATAATCTGCCTATCTGGCTACCTATCTATCTAACAATCCATCCATCCACCTATCACACACACAGAATATTTCATTTGCCATTTCAATAGTATTTTGAAATGCATGGGGACACAAGGCAGGAAACCACAAATGTTGGAGAGGATGCGGAGTAAAGGGAACCCTCTTACACTGTTGGTGGGAATGTGAACTGGTGCAGCCACTCTGGAAAACTGTGTGGATGTTCCTCAAAGAGTTAAAAATAGACCTGCCCTACGACCCAGCAATTGCACTGTTGGGGATTTACCCCAAAGATGCAGATGCAATGAAACGGCAGGACACCTGCACCCCGATGTTTCTTTTTTTTTTTTTCACCCCGATGTTTCTAGCAGCAATGTCCACAATAGCCAAACTGTGGAAGGAGCCTCAGTGTCCATCGAAAGATGAGTGGATAAAGAAGATGTGGTCTATGTATACAATGGAATATTACTCAGCCATTAGAAACGACAAATACCCACCATTTGCTTCAACGTGGATGGAACTGGAGGGTATTATGCTGAGTGAAGTAAGTCAATCAGATAAGGACAAACAGTGTATGTTCTCATTCATTTGGGGAATATAAATAACAGTGAAAGGGAATATAAGGGAAGGGAGAAGAAATGGGTAGGAAATATCAGGAAGGGAGACAGAACATAGAGACTCCTAACTCTGGGAAACGAACTAGGGGTGGTGGAAGGGGAGGAGGGCCGGGGGTGGGGGGGAATGGGTGACGGACACTGAGGGGGGCACTCGTCGGGATGAGCACTGGGTGTTATTCTGTATGTTGGTAAATTGAATACCAATAAAAAAATAAATTTATTATTAAAAAAATGAAATGGAGAGAAGGACTCTTTGAAATAAAAGATGGTAGAACCCTAGAATCCACTGAATTGCTCTTGTTATTAGAACAAAAGGCATTATTTAATTATTAAGATAACATACATAAGCTTATATTTGACATAGAATTCCTTTATTTACATTGTAGAAAACATCAAAGAGAATTACAAATAAAATCAAGTTTACATCTGATCTCCCAGCAAAACATGGTGATTGTTTTTGTTCTTATGGGAACAGACACCCCTCCAGGTATCTGCTGATGGCTTTAAAGGTCTAGTAGATTCCTAGTAGCATTCACTGATGGATGATGACTCATCCTCCAGCATATTCCTAAACTGATACCTAGCAACAGGACATTTTTTTTCTCTCTATTTTCTGGGATTACTGATTTTGTTGTGGTTGTGGTCTTTTTCAGAAAGTAATATGCAGTTTTTTGGTAGGAGCACTCCCCTGGAATGGTGAATTCATCATGATGAAGAAGCAGTGTGTGGATGCTTAGGGGGTTCTGGAGTACTCCTCCTCCCCATCATCGCCACCTTTCTCTGTGAAGAGATAAATGGCTCATGCTGGTGTTACCAATGTGGTTTCCTCATGCATGCCTCTCTGCTTATTTTGTTTCCTGGTTTCTTATTAGGTCGTGGTAAGAGATGAATATGTCCAATTTTTTTTTTTGGCCTCAAGCGGAAGCCCCTTTGACTTTGTCTAGCTTGGTGACCCACCACCAGGGAATCAGTTTGTCTCTGAGTACAAACGATGGAGGTGAGGTCTGATTCCATTCCCTACTGCAAATCTGAGGAAGGATTCCTTTATGATTGGGTTTAACAACCCCTTCCAGAGGTCTGGAGCCAATGGGTGCTACCTCAACAGATTCCCTATGGAAGCCTCCTTTTTGACCTGAGGCGTCTTCCTCCTGAGGGAGGATAGAAGCTGGTAAGAGTGTAAGTGTAGAGGGGCCACCATCTCCATCTCTACGCTCTACAGTGGGGCCTCCCTGAAGGTGGGCTCTGGCAGAGGTCTGGAAATAGGACCCAGGATTCAGAGAAGGGACTGTGCCACTTACTCTTCCCCAGTGCCACGTTCTTCAATTCTTGCTCTCCTCTGGGTTTATGCTAAGAAAAAAATTACCAGAAACTTGGAATAAGACACAGAGAAGTCAACATGTGTTGACTTGCCATTTTGGATATTGTTCAATGAGTCTAATGAGGATTATTGAGTCTTCCAGGGAATATACCTCTGTTTGATGTTCTTTTCATTATTGATTAAAAGCCAGAATCTAAAGTCAAATGTTTACTTGTGGGTCTTTTTGTCCTTGAGAGGTGCAAATGATTAGTATCTAATCAAAAAGGTTATTCTGGAAGTATGGTTTTATTGCTTTCTGGAAAATAAGCCAATTTTGTAACTTACCTAGGAATTCCCTCTTAACATTCTATATTTGCAAGTGGACCAGATTTGTAACCTTCCGAAACTTATCCTTTGATGCTTCCATGTGGACCCCCCCCAAAGTTCTCCACACATCAGACATCAGGTATGTCCCATGGTATCCAGGACCTGCTTCCCTCCCTTCTTGAGTCCCAACCCTCACCAGGTTGACTCAGGGAGATCCTGAGATGGACTTTCTAACACACTTGTCACCTGTTGTGGAGGGAAGAGGAGGTCAAGACCACAAGTGGTAAATAAAAATATCAGTGAGTCAAAAAATGTCCTTGATGGATGGAAACACTGGCCCCTTTTTCAGTGGATTGAAGGCTGTCAAAAACACCCACAAGTCAGCTGGGAGTCCAGAGAAAGTGGCACCAAGAATGCCATACTTGGCCCCTTGCCAGGAGAAGATAAGGGCTTAAACTGACAACTGCCACCCACTGCCAGATGACGACTTTTTGGTTATGAATTTACGATGCCAAGAGGCAATAAGAAGAGCAATCTGCTGTAGGAGCAGTAGACTTTCCTGTATTCTGGTTCTAAACTCTTCAGAGTTTTTTTTAAACATCTTCATCCTAAAATACAGAGACTTTCTAAGTGAACAGCAAGGAACATTGACTGCCGGTCCTATTAACCTGAAGAGACAGCTTTCTGCCTGGCTAGCCAGATTCCTGGGGATTTGTCAACTGCATTAAGGCTGCAGGAAGACCACACAGGTGCAGCTCATAAAATACCAAGTATGACAAATACTCAGGGAATAGTTCCCTGTGCCAGAGGTAAGGTAACAAAAATCTCACAGCCTCATAAAAGCCATGTCTGACTATGAAATTAGCCCTTAACTTTGGTTTTGAATAAAACCACACAAGTAAATCTCTGAAAGCTGTCAGACAGCCAGCAGGACATTTCTAGAAAAATGGTCCAGGGTGAAGATTTGACCAGAGTACATACATTGAACTTCACCATCACACAGGACATTACAATTTTAAAAACAGAATTAAAGAAAACAAAGGATGGAATAGGTATATTCTAAGAAACTACTCAGTGTCATTGCTATCATTTTCATGAGGGAGAATTTACCAACCCAGAGTCAGGCTCCCATTAAAAAAAGAACACATTGTTTTCTTAAAAGGAAGAATAAAAAAGATAAATTAGCTTTTGTGGGTGGCTGGGGGGATGACTACAAAACCCAGTTTTCATATATATATATGTGTGTGTGTGTGTGTGTGTGTGTGTGTGTGTGTGTGTATTTTGGAGTTCGATTTATCAACATATAGTTTAACACCCAAGGCTCATGCTGTTAAGTGCTCCCCTCAGTGCCAATCACCCAGTCGAACCGGCCCCCAGACACCTCCCCTTCCACTACCCCTTGTTTGTTTCCCAGAGTTAGGAGTCCTTCATGTTGTCACCATCTCTGATATTTCCCACTCATTGTGTCTCCTTTACCCTATAATCCCTTACACTATTTTGTATATTACCCATTTGAGTGAAACCATATAATGTTTGTCCTTCTCTGATTGACTTATTTCACTCAGCACAATGCCCTCCAGTTCCATCCACATTGAAGCAAATGGTGGGTATTTGTCGTTTCTAATGGCTGAGTAATATTCCACTGTATACATAAACCACATCTTCTTTATCCATTCATCTGTCGATGGACACCAAGGCTCCTTCCACACTTTGGCTATTGTGGACATTGCTGCTATAAACATTGAGGTACAGGCATCTCGGCTTTTCACTACATCTGTATCTTTGGGGTAAATCCCCAGTAGTGCAATTCCTGGGTCATAGGGCAGATCTATTTTTAACTCTTTGAGAAGCCTCCACACAGTTTTCCAGAGTGGCTGTACCAGTTCACATTCCCACCAAAAGTGCAAAAGGGTTCCCCTTCTTCACATCCTCTCCAACACTTGTTGTTTCCTGCCTTGTTAATTTTCCCCATTCTCACTGGGGTCAGGTGGTATCTCATTGTGGTTTTGACTTGTATTTCCCTGATGGCCAGTGATGCAGAGCATTTTCTCATGCTTGTTGGCCATGTCTATGTCTTCCTCTGTGAGATTTCTGTTCGTGTCTTTTGCCCATTTCAGGATTGGATTGTTTGTTTCTTTGCTGTTGAGTTTCATAAGTTCTTTAAGATCTTGGATACTAGCCCTTTATCTGATATGTCATTTGCAAATATCTTCTCCCATTCTTTAGGGTGTCTTTTAGTTTTGTTGACTGTTTCTTTTGTTGTGCAGAAGCTTTTTATCTTGATGAAGTGCCAATAGTTCATTTTTACTTTTGTTTCCCAGGCCTTCATAGATGTATATTGCAAGAAGTTACTCATGTCACATTCAAAAAGTGTGTTGCTGTGTTCTCCTCTAGGGTTTTGATGGATTCTTGTCTCACATTTAGATCTTTCACCCATTTTGAGTGTATCTTTGTGTATGGTATAAGAGAATGGTCTAGTTTCATTCTGCTGCATGTGGCTGTCCAATTTTCCTAGTACCATTTATTGAAGAGACTGCCTTTTTTCCTGCTTTGTCTAATATTAGTTGACCATAGGGTTGTGGGCCCATTTCTGGGTTCCCTATTCTGTTCATTGATCTATGTGTGTGTGTGTTTCTGCAAGTACCACACTGTCTTGATGATCACAGCTTTGTAGTACAACTTGAAATCTGGCATTGTGTTGCCCCTGGCTCTGGTTTTCTTTTTTCTTTTTTTTTTTTTTGAGGTCTTTTCTGATTCCACACAAGTCTTAAGATGATTTGTTCCAACTCTCTGAAGAAAGTCCATGGTATCTTTATAGATATTGCATTGAATGTGTAAATTGTCCTGGTTAGTATAGACATTTCCACTATAATCATGCTTCCAATCCATGAGCGTGTAATGTTTTTCCATCTCTTTGTGTCTTCCTCAATGTCCTTCAGAAGTGTTCTGTAGTTTGTAGGGTATATATACTTTACCTCTTTGATTAGGTTTATTCCTAGGTATCTTATGCTTTTGGGTGCAATTGTAAATTGGATTGACTCCTTAATTTCTCTTTCTTCAGTCTCATTGTTAGTGGATAGAAATGCCACTGGTTTCTGAGCATTGATTTTGTATCAACAGAGTGGAGTCTTTTGGGTTTTCTAGGTGTACAGTATCATGTCATCTGTAAAGAGAGGGAGTTTGACTTCCTCTTTGCCAATTTGAATGTCTTTTATTTCTTTTGTTGCCTGATTGCTGAGGCTAGGACTTCCAGTACTATGTTGAATAACAGTGGTGAGAGTGGATATCTCTGTTGTGTTCCTGATCTAGGGGAAGGTCTCTCAATGTTTCCCCAGTGAGAATGATATTTTCTGTGGGCTTTTCATAGATGGCTTTTAAGATGCTGAAGAATGTTCCTCTATCCCTACACTCTGAAGAGTTTTCATCAGGAATGCTGTATTTTGGCAATTTGTTTCTCTACATCTATTGAGAGGATCATATGGTTCTTGGTTTTTATCTTGTTGATATGATCTATCACATTGATTGTTTTACGAGTGTTGAACAAACCTTGCATCCTGGGGATAAATCCCACTTGGTCATGGTGAATAATCTTCTTATGTACTGTTGGATCCTATTGGCTAGTATCTTGTTGAAAATTTTTGCATCTGTGTTCATCAGGGATATTGGTCTATAATTCTCCTTTTTGGTGGGGTCTTTGGTTTTGGAATTAAGGTGATGTTGGCCTCCTAGAAGGAGTTTGGAAGTACTCCATCCCTTTCTATCTTTTGGAACAGCTTTATTAGAATAGATATTGTTTCTTCTTTAAACGTTTGATAGAATTCCCCTGGGAAGCCATCTTGTCCTGGACTTTTGTGTCTTGGGAGGTGTCTGATGACTGTATGAATTCCCTCCTGGTTATTGGCCTATTCAATTATTGGTTATTTCTTCCTGTTCCAGTTTTGATAATTTGTGGTTTTCCAGAAATGTGTCCATTCTACTAGATTGCCTAATTTGTTGGCATAAAGCTGCCCATAATACGTTTTTTAAATTGTTTGTATTTCCTTGGTTTGGTTGTGCTTTCTCCTCTTTCATTCATAATTTTATTAGAGTCTTTTCCCTTTCCTTTTAATAAGGTTGGCTAATGGTTTATTTATCTTATTATTTCTTTCAAAGAAACCACTCCTGGTTTTGTTGATCTGTTCTACAGTTCTGATCTGTATTTCATTAAGTTCTACTCAAATTTTTCTTATCTCTCTTCTTCTGTATGGTGTAGGCTTTGCTTGCTGTTTTTTCTCCAGTACCTTTAGGTGTCAGGTTAGCTAGTGTATTTAAGTTTTTTACAATTTTTTGAGGGAGGTTTGTATTGTGATGTATTTCTCTCTTAACTGCTTTTCTGGGTATCTGAAAGATTTTGAACAACTGTATTTGCATTTTCATTAGTTTCCATGAATCTTTTTAATTCTTCTCTATTTACCTGGTTGACTGACTCATCTTTTAGCAGGATGCTTTGTAACCTACACGTGTTTGAGTTTCTTCCAATTTTCTTGTTGTGATTGAGCGCTAGTTTCAAAATATTGTGGTCTGAAAATATGCAGGCGACAATCTCAATCTTTTGGTATCAGTTGAGATCTGATTTGTGACCCAGTATGTCCTCTATTATGCAGAAAGTTCCATGTGCACTTTAGAAGAATGTGTATTCAGTTGCGTTCTGAAGGAAAGATTTGTAAATATTGTGAAATCCATATGGTCCAGTATATTAATTAAGGCTCTTTTTTTATTTTTATAAATTTATTTTTTTTTTTGGTGTTCAATTTGCCAACATATAGAATAACACCCAGTGCTCATTCCATCAAGTGCCCACCTCAGTGCTCATCAGCCAGTCACCCCCACCCCCCGCCCACCTCACCTTCCACCACCCCTAGTTCGTTTCCCAGAGTTAGGAGGCTTTCATGTTCAGCCTCCCTTTCCGATATTTCCCACTCATTTTTTCTCCTTTCCCGTTTATTCCCTTTCACTATATTTTATATTCCCCAAATGAATGAGACCATATAATGTCTGTCCTTCTCCGATTGAATTATTTCACACAGCATAATACCCTCCAGTTCCATCCACGTTGAAGCAAATGGTGGGTATTTGTCGTTTCTAATGGCTGAGTAATATTCCATTGTATACATAAACCACATCTTCTTTATCCATTCATCTTTCGATGGACACCGAGGCTCCTTCCAACCTTGGCTATTTTGCACATTGCTGCTATAAACATCGGGGTGCAGGTGTTCTGGCGTCTCATTGAATCTGTACCTTTGGGGTAAATCCCCAGCAGTGCAATTGCTGGGTCATAGGGCAGATCAATTTTTAACTCTTTGAGGAACTCCACACAGTTTTCCAGAGTGGCTATACCAGTTAAATTCACACGAACAGTGCAGGAGGGTTCCCCCTTCTCCACATCTTCTGCAACATTTGTGGTTTCCTGCTTTGTTAATTTTCTCCATTCTCACTTGTGTGAGGTGGTATCTCATTGTGGTTTTGATTTGTATTTCCCTGATGGCAAGTAATGCAGAGCATTTCCTCATGTGTTTGTTGGCCATGTGTTTTTTTTTCTTAATAATAAATTTATTTTTTATTGGTGTTCAATTTGCCAACATACAGAATAACAGCCAGTGCTCATCCCGTCGAGTGCCTCCCTCAGTGCCCGTCACCCCTTCACCCCCACCCCCCGCCCTCCTCCCCTTCCACCACCCCTAGTTCATTTCCCAGAGTTAGGAGTCTATATGTTCTGTCTCCCTTTCTCATATTTCCTACCCATTTCTTCTCCCTTCCCTTCTATTCCCTTTCACTATTATTTATATTTCCCAAATGAATGAGACCATATAATGTTTGTCCTTCTCTGATTGACTTATTTCAGTCAGCACAATGCCCTCCAGTTCCATCCACATTGAAGCAAAACGTGGGTATTTGTCGTCTCTAATGGCTGAGGAATATTCCATTTTATACATAAACCACATCTTCTTTATCCATTCATCTTTTGATGGACACTGGGGCTCCTTCCACAGTTTGGCTATTGTGGACATTGCTGCTAGAAACATCGGGGTGCAGGTGTCCTGGCGTTTCACTGCATCTGAATCTTTGGGGTAAATCCCCAACAGTGCAATTGATGGGTCATTCGGCAGGTCTATTTTTAACTCTTTGAGGAAACTCCACACAGTTTTCCAAAGTGGCTGCACCAGTTCACATTCCCACCAACAGTATAAGAGGGTTCCCTTTTCTCTGCATCCTCTCCAACATTTGTGGTTTCCTGCCTCGTTAATTTTCCACATTATCACTGTGTGAGGTGGTATCTCATTGTGGTTTTGATTGGTATTTCCCTGATGGCAAGTGATGCAGAGCATTCTCTCATGTGTGTGTTGGCCATGTCCATGTCTTCCTCTGTGAGATTTCTGTTCTCTGTTCATGTCTTTGGCCCATTTCAGGATTGGATTGTCTGTTTCTTTGGTGTTGAGTTTAATAAGTTCTTTATAGATCTTGGAAACTAGCTCTTTATCTGATGCGACATTTGCAAATGTCTTCCCCCAATCTTTAGGTTGTCTTTGTGTTTTGTTGATGGTATCATTTGCTGTGCAAAAGCTTCTTATCTTGATGAAATCCCAATAGTGCATTTTTGCTTTTGTTTCCTTTGCCTTTATGGTTGTATCTTGCAAGAAGTTATTGTGGCCAAGTTCAAAAAGGGTGTTGCTTGTGTTCTCCGCTAGGATTTTGATGGATACCCATTTAGATCTTTCATCCATTTTGAGTTTATCTTTGTGTTTGGTGAAAGAGAGTGGTCTAGTTTCATTCTTCTGCATGTGGATGTCCAATTTTCCCAGCACCATTTATTGAAGAGACTGTCCTTCTTCCAATGGATAGTCTTTCCTGCTTTATCAAATAGTAGTTGACCATAAAGTTCAGGGTCCACTTCTGGGTTCTCTATTCTGTTCCATTGATCTATGTGTCTGTTTTGGTGCCAGTACCACACTATCTTGATGACCACAGCTTTGTGGTACAACCTGAAATCTGGCATTGTGATGCCCCCAGCTATGGTTTGCTTTTTTAACATTCCCCTGGCTGTTCGGGGTCTTTTCTGATTCCACATAAATCTTAAAATAATTTGCTCTAACTCTCTGAAGAAAGTCCATGGTATTTTGATAGGGATTGCATTAATCGTGTAAATTGCCCTGGGTAACATTGATATTTTTACAATATTAATTCTGCCAATCCATGAGCATGGAATATTTTTCCATCTCTTTGTGTCTTCCTCAATGTCTTTCAGAAGTGTTCTATAGTTTTTAGGGTACAGGTCCTTTACCTCTTTGGTTAGCTTTATTCCTAGGTATCTTATGCTTTTGGGTGCAATTGTAAATGGGATTGACTCCTTAGTTTCTCTTTCTTCAGTCTCACTGTTAGTGTATAGAAATGCCTTTGATTTCTGGGCATTGATTTTGTATCCTGCCATGCTACCAAATTGCTGTATGAGTTCTAGCAATCTTGGGGTGGAGGCTTTTGGGTTTTCTATATAGAGTATCATGTCATCGGCGAAGAGGGAGAGTTTGACTTCTTCTTTGCCAATTTGAATGCCTTTAATGTCTTTTTGTTGTCTGATTGCTGAGGCGAGGACTTCCAGTACTATGTTGAATAGCAGTGGTGAGAGTGGACATCCCTGTCTTGTTCCTGATCTTAGGGGAAGGCTCCCAGTGCTTCCCCATTGAGAATGTATTTGCTGTGGGCTTTTCGTAGATGGGTTTTAAGATGTCCATGAAAGTTCCCTCTATCCCAACACTCTGAAGTGTTTTGATCAGGAATGGATGCTGTATTTTGTCAAATGCTTTCTCTGCATCTAATGAGAGGATCATATGGTTCTTGGTTTTTCTCTTGCTGATATGATGAATCACATTGATGGTTTTAGGAGTGTTGAACCAGCCTTGTGTCCCAGGGATAAATCCTACTTGGTCATGGTGAATAATTTTCTTAATGTGTTGTTGGATCCTATTGGCTAGTATCTTGTTGAGAATTTTTGCATCCATGTTCATTAGGATATTGGTCTGTAATTCTCCTTTTTGGTGGGGTCTTTGTCTGGTTTTGGAATTAAGGTGATGCTAGCCTCATAGAATGAATTTGGAAGTACTCCATCTCTTTCTATCTTTCCAAACAGGTTTAGTAGAATAGGTATGATTTCTTCTTTCAACATTTGATAGATTTTCCCTGGGAAGCCATCTGGCCCTGGACTCTTGTGTCTTGGGAGTTTTTTGATGACTGCTTCAATTTCCTCCCTGGTTATTGTCCTGTTCAGGTTTTCTATTTCTTCCTCCTCCAGTTTTGGTAGTTTGTGGCTTTCCAGGAATGCGTCCATATCTTCTAGATTGCCTAATTTATTGGTGTATAGCTGTTCATAATATGTTTTTAAAATCGTTTGTATTTCCTTGGTGTTGGTAGTGATCTCTCCTTTCTCTTTTTTTTTTAAGATATAGCTTTTTTTTTCAATTTTCATCCATTTATGATAGTCACACAGAGAGAGAGCGAGAGAGGCAGAGACATAGGCAGAGGGAGAAGCAGGCCCCATGCACCGGGAGCCCGACATGGGATTCGATCCCGGGTCTCCAGGATCGTGCCCTGGGCCAAAGGCAGGCGCCAAACCACTGCGCCACCCAGGGATCCCGATCTCTCCTTTCTCATTCATGATTTTGTTACTTTGAGTCTTCTCTCTCTTCTTTTTAATAAGGTTGGCTAATGGTTTATCTATCTTATTAATTCTTTCAAAGAACCAACTCCTGGTTCTGTTGATCTGTTCCAGAGTTCTTTGGTCTTGATTTCATTTAGTTCTGCTCGAATTTTAATTAACTCTCTTCTTCTGCTGGGGGTGGGGTCTATTTGCTGCTTTTTCTCTAGCTCCTTTATGTGTATGGTGAGCTTTTGTATTTGAGTTCTTTCCAGTTTTTAAATGGATGCTTGTATTGCGATGTATTTCCCCCTCAGGAATGCTTTTGCTGCATCCCAAAGATTTTGAACATTTGTATCTTCATTCTCATTAGTTTCCATGAATCTTTTTAATTCTTCCTTAATTTCCTGGTTGACCTTTTCATCTTTTAGCAGGATGGTCCTTAACCTCCACGTGTTTGTGGTCCTTCCAAACTTCTTGTTGTGATTAAGTTCTAATTTCAAGGCATTATGGTCTGAGAATATACAGGGGACTATCCCGATCTTTTGGTATCGGTTCAGATCCGATTTGTGACCCAGTATGTGTTTTTTTCTGGAGAAAGTTCCATGTGCACTTGAGAGGAATGTGTATTCAGTTGAATTTTAATGTAAAGTTCTGTAGATATCTGTGAAATCCATCTGGTCCAGTGTATCATTTAAAGCTCTCGTTTCTTTGGAGATGTTGTGCTTAGAAGACCTATTGAGGGTAGAAAGAGCCAGATTGAAGTCACCAAGTATAAGTGTATTATTATCAAAGTATTTCTTCAGTTTGGTTATTAATTGGTTTAAATATTTGGCAGCTCCCACATTCGGGCATATATATTTTGGATTATTAAGTCCTCTTGTTGGATAGATCCTTTGAGTATGAGATAGTGTCCCTCTTCATCTCTCACTACAGTCTTCGGGGTAAATTTTAGTTTATCTGATATAAGGATGGCAACCCCTCCTTTCTTTTGAGCACCATTTGAAGGGTAAATGGTTCTCCAACCTTTTATTTTCAGGTTGTAGGTGTCCTTCTGTCTAAAATGAGTCTCTTGTAGACAGCAAATAGATGGGTCCTGCTTTTTTATCCAGTCTGAAACCCTGCGCCTTTTGATGGGGTCATTAAGCCCGTTCACGTTCAGAGTTACTATTGACAGCTATGAGTTTAGTGTCATGATGATATCTATTCTGTCCTTGTTTTTGTGGATTGTTCCACTGAACTTCTTCTTAAAGGGGAATTTTAAGAGTCCCCCTTAAAATTTCTTGCAGAGCTGGTTTGGAGGTCACATATTCTTTCAGTTCCTGCCTGTCTTGGAAGCTCTTGATCTCTCCTTCCATTTTGAATGAGAGCCTTGCTGGATAAAGTATTCTTGGTTGCCTGTTCATCTCATTTAGGACCCTGAATATATCCTGCTAGCCCTTTCTGGCCTGCCAGGTCTCTGTGGAGAGGTCTGCAGTTACCCTAATATTCCTCCCCATAAAAGTCAGGGATTTTTTTTTCTCTTGCTGCTTTAAGGATCTTCTCCTTATCTTTGGAATTTGCAAGCTTCACTATTAAATTTCGAGGTGTTGAACGGTTTTTGTTGATTTTAGGGGGGGATCTCTCTATTTCCTGGATCTGAATGCCTGTTTCCCTTCCCAGATTAGGAAAGTTTTCAGCTAGGATTTGTTCAAATACATATTCTGGCCCTCTGTCCCTTTCAGTGCCCTCGGGAACCCCAATTAAACGTAGGTTTTTCTTCTTCAAGCTGTTTCAAGTTGTTTATCTCCCTTAATCTATCCTCATGGTCTTTTAATTGTCTGTCTCTTTTTCCCTAGTTTCCCTCTTTGCCGTCAACTTGTCTTCTATGTCACTCACTCGTTCTTCCACCTCGTTAAGCCTCGTCGTTAGGACTTCTAGCTTGGATTGCATCTCATTTAATTGATTTTTAATTTCTGCCTGATTGGATCTAAATTCTGCAGTCATGAAGTCTCTTGAGTCCTTTATGGGTTTTTCTAGAGCCACCAGTAGCTGTATAATAGTTCTTCTGAATTGGCTTTCTGACATTGAATTGTAATCCAGATTTTGTAACTCTGTGGGAGAGAGGACTGTTTCTGATTCTTTTTTTTTTTTTGAGGTGAGGTTTTCCTTCTAGTCATTTGCTCAGTGCAGAGTGGCCAAAAACAAGTTGTACTGGGAAAGGAGAAAAGAGAGAGAGAGAGAAGGAAAGAACAGAGAAAAAGAAAAAAGAGAAAGAAGATAAAAAGGGAAAAAAGAGAAGAAAAAGAGAAAGAAAAAGAAAGAAAGGAGAAAAAAGGGGGGGGGAAGCAATCAGAAATCAAAAAGAAAAAAAGAAAGAAAACAAAAAAAACAAAACAAACAAAAAACACGTGGGAGTATCTTCTGATTCTGTATACTTCAAGTCCCTTGACTTCCCCTGGAACTTGTCCGTCCAGCAGGTCTTCTGGGGGAGGGGCCTGCTGTGCTCATTTTCAGGTGTTAGCACTTGGGGGTGCTGCTCTGCCCCTGCCTGGTGCAGGGCTCAGGGGGGGTTGTTCACCCCGTGAGGCCCCAGGAGGAACAACCGCAGTGGCGGGGCCAGCTCTGCAGCCCTGGAGTCAGCTCCCGCAGTAACTCCGGGCTCTCCTCTGCAGGGCCTGGAGGCTCCGGGGCGGGGCCGCTGATCTGCTCAGCTCCGGGCAGGAGCGTCCTCGCTGTCCTGGGCCCTCCCGGCCTCTGCCTGTCCCGGGGGAGGCCGGATCCTGGGCTGTGTCCCGGCGCCCTGTGCTCCGGGGCCTGCGCTGTTGGATTCGCGCTCCCGCCCCGCAGCCCCCTCTGCTGAGCCACCGCCCGAGCCCCTCCGAGCTGCTCCGGGTCCCGCCATGCGCGCTGCAGCCCTTAGGGAGCTCGGCGCACTCTCCCAGGGCGCAGGTGCCTGTTAGTGTCCCCCGGAGCCTGAGGGCATCCCCGCCCTCCTGGGTCCTGCTCTAACTCCCTGCGGGCCCCTTTCCTGCCCGGGAAGGTTGGTGCAGCTCCTGCTCCTCCGGGACGGGGCTCTCCTGTCTTGGGGACACTGGCCCCGGCCTCACCCCGGCTCTTCACGGGGCCCCTCCCTCTTGGAGGCCTTTTGTTTCTTTATTTCTTTTTCCCCCGTCTTCCTACCTTGATAGAAGCCCAAACTCTTCTCACTGTAGCATTCCAGCTGTTCTCTCTTTAAATCTCAGGCCGAATTCGCAGATTTTCAGGATGATTTGAAGGTTATCTAGGTAATTTGGTGGGGACAGGTGATTTGGGGACCCTACTCTTCCACCATCTTGCCCCGCCTAACCAAGGTCTTGTTTTATTGGTGATCTTGTACTTGAAAAATCTGTCATTTGCAGAATGTGCTATGTTGATGTCTCCTACTATTAGTGTATTATTATATAAGTATATCTTTACTTTGGTTATTAATTGAATGATATACTTGGCAGCTTTTATATTAGGGTCATAAATACTCATGATAGATCTTCTCGTTGGACAGACCCTTTAAGTATGATATAGTGTCCCTCTTCATATATTATTACAGTCTTTGGTGTTAACTCAAATTTATCTGATATGAGGATTGCTACCCCTGCTTTCTTTTGAGAACCAGTTGAATGATAAATGGTTCTCTACCCCTTCATTTTCAGGCTGTAGGTGTCCTTAGGTCTAAAATGAGCCTCTTGTTGACAGCAAATAGATGGGTCTTGGTTTTTTATCCAGTCCAAAACCCTGCATCTTTTAATGGGAGCATGTAGCCCTTTCACATTCAGAGTAACTATTAAAAGATATGAATTTTTGTGTCATCATAATACCTGTTCAATCCCTGTTTTGTGGATTATTTCTTTGGGCTTCCTCTTTCTTTTACAGGGTCCCCCTTAATATTTCTTGCAGAGCTGGTTTGGAGGTCAAATATTCTTTCACTTTCTGCCTATATTGGAAGCTCTTTATCTGTCCTTCTATTCTGAATGAGAGCCTTGCTGAATAAAGTATTCTTGGCTGCATGTCCTTCTCATTTATTACCCTGACTATATCCTTCCATCCCTTTCTGGCCTGCCAGTCTCTGTGGAGAGGTGTGCTGTTAATCTGATATTTCTCCCCATATAAGTTAAGCATCTCTTGTCTCCTGCTGCTTTATAAATTTTCTCTTTATCTTTGAAATTTGACAGTTTCACTATTAAATGTCGAGGTGTTGAATGATTTTTGATTGTGTGTGAAGGGGACCTCCTATCACCTCTATTTGAATGCCTGTTTCCCTCTTCAAATTAGGGAATTTCTCAGCTATGATTTGTTTAAATATACTTTCTGGCCCTCTCTCCTTCCCAATGTTTTCTGGAACCCCAAATTTACACAGATTCTCCCTGCCCAGGCTATCATTTATTTCCCAAAGCATTTCCTCATGGTCTCTTAATTGTTTTCCTTTTTTTCTCAGCTTCCTTTCTTACAATCAACTTGCCTTCTATGTAATTCAGTCTTTCTTCCACCACATTAACCCTAGCCATTAGGACATCTAGTTTGGATTGCATCTCATTTAATTGATTTTTAGTTTTTGCCTGATTAGATCTAAATTCTGCAGTAATGAAGTCTCTAGAGTCCCTTATGCCTTTTTTCCAGAGCCACTAGGAGCTTTATAATTTTGCTTCTGAATTGGATTTCTGACATGGAATTGAAATCCATATTCTGTAACTCTGTGGCAGAGATTACTGTTTCTGATTCTTTCTTTTGTGGTGAGTTCTTCCTTATAGTCATTTTGCTCAGTGGAGAGTGACTGTATGAATAGGCTGAGTCAAAATATCAACCACAACCTGTGTAAAATCCACCTTAGATGATTCTGACAAGGTCAGAGACCAGAAAATGAAAATGAAGATCAGAGCAAAATAAAATAAAAGGACCATTAAAGTGAAATCAAATTTCAATACAAAATATAAATACAAATACAAAAGGGCAAAACCCCAAAGAAGAAGAAAAAAAAGAGAAAAAAAGAAAAGAAAAAAGCAAAATTAAAGAAGGGCAAAAAAGAAAAAAGAGAAGAAAAAAAAGGCAGGTGCTACTGGGAGATGATAGTGAAGAAGTTTTAGTGGAGGGAGAATATAGTCTACCTGAGGGGTCCTAGAGGGTGACCGTTTTGGCTCTGAGTGTATTAAGTTTTGTGTGTTAGAAGATGCTCAGTCTCAAATTTATATAAACCAGCAATAATTGAAGAGAGCCCCAACATTGACCACCAACATATAAATGACTTTAAAGAGGGGGGAAGAATGGGAATGAAGAGAGAAGATAATCTTATAGAGTGAACCAGAACAGTATACCATGTGGTTATGGGTGCATGCTTGTCATGGATTAGAAGGTATTAACTTTCACCATTGTAAAACAAAATGAGGCAGAGAAAACAAAAAACACAAAACAGAACAACAACAACAACAAAATACCCCGTATATCTAAAATTAAGTTGAGTATGTTGAAGGGATTCTAGAAGCAGAAAATATATCTAAGACATGTAATTGTAGAAATATGAAAGTCAAAAAGGAAGAAACCTAAAAATGAAGAGGTGGTAAAATATTGTAGTTAAGGTGGAGAAAGAGAAAAGAATTGGAAATTTTAAATCTGATATAAAAACGAGTTGTAATGGAAAAGGGGAATAAAGAGGGGAGGGTACCCTCTACTTCTATATACTGTATAATCCCTCGACTTCTCCTGGAGCTTCCTAGCACTGCTGGGTCAGGAACTTACTCTTCCCCTGTCCTTCCACCTGGTCTTCTGGGGGGAGGGGCCTGCTGTGCTGATTCTCAGGTGTATGTACCTGGGGGAGATGCCCCCGCCCCCAGGTGCTGGGCTCAGATGAGCTGTTTATCCTGTGAGGCCTCTGTCCCCTGGGGGCCCCGCCTCTCCAGGCACAAGGTGACACAAGGAGGAACAACAACACTGGTGGCAGCCAGATCTTCACCCCTGGAGTCAGCTCCCACAGTAACTACCATAGTCTCCCAGTCTGCACTGGCCTTGATGCTCCCGGGGCAGTGGAGGGTGCTGACCTCCACAGCCTGGGGGCACCCCAAATCAGGAGAGTCCTCACTGTTCTGTGCCCTTCCCTCCTCTGCCTCCCTGCTGGGAGTGCAGGATCATGGGCTGTGTCTCCCCGGCGCCCTGGGATCTGGGGCCTGTGCTGCTGGAATCATGCTCCTGGGGCCGTGGCTCCCAAAGGCAGCAGGGCACAGACCCCAAGCCCCAAGCCCCTGCCTGACCGACTTGCTTCCCCCTGATGCTGCGCTGGGCCTGCATGCCAGCCCGTTACCGAGATCCACCTACGGTGTGCATTGTGCTCTCCTCCAGGTGCACTTCCTCTATTAGTGATTCTGGGAGACTGGAGGCTGCCTTGCCCCTCCTGTGGTTCTGCCCCATTTCCCTGCTCAGTGCCTTTCCATCTGGTAAGAATCCGGTGTGGATTTTTAAAGTTCCCACTTCTCCAGGGCTGAGCTTTCCTGTCCCCAAGGCTCTCACTGCCCTCCTTAGCCCAGCTCCTTGCAGGCCCCTCCCCCACTTGATTCTTTTTTATTTTACTTTTTGCCGCCTTCCTACCTTGTTAGAAGCAAAAACTCTTCTCTCTGTAGTGTTCCAGCTGTTCTCTCTTTAAATCTCAGGTCGAGGGATGCCAGGGTGGCTCAGCATTTGAGCACCTGCCATCAGCACAGGGTGTGATCTTGGAGTCCCAGGATCGAGTCCCACATAGGGCTCCTTGCATGGAGCCTACTTCTCTCTCAGCCTATGTCTCTGTGTCTCTCTCTGTCATGAATAAATAAATAAAAATCTTAAAAAAAATCTCAGGTCAAATTTGTAGGTGTTCAGGATTATTTGAAAGTTATCTAGGTAACTTGCTTGGGCCAGGTGAGTTGAGGACCCCTACTCTTTCACCATCTTGCTCCGCCTCTCCCTTCTTTTAAATTTTATTTTATTTTTAAAAATATTTTATTTATTCATGAGAGACACACACAGAGAGAGAGAGGCAGAGACATAGGCAGAGGGAGAGGCAGGCTCCACACAGGGAGCGGGATGTGGGACTCGATCCAGGTCTCCAGGATCACGCCCTGCTGAGCCACCCAGACGTCCCTCTTTTAAATTTTAAAGAGCTTTTTCCATAAGAGAGAATTTAGTTCCTTGCCAAAGACCAAATATCTTCCAAGTAACTTAATCTGTGTTCCCATTTGTCTCTTTATTCTGTGTGTATGTGCACATGTGTATGTGCAACAAAATGTGTGGACAAATTAACTATCTTTTTCCATTTTGGTGTCTGTGTTTTATACCTGCTTAGAAACTGCTCCTCGGGCCAAGTACACAATTTTGTCTAAAACATCTGAACCCTCAGCCAGGCAATTCTCAGGTTTTATAAAGTTCAAGAGTCTCACTTCTTGTTTGGAGTTTTATCTTATGTATCTCAGGTAAGATCCTCTTTATGATGATACTTATTTTCTTCTGGAAAAACAAATATTAATCCCCAACCATCTGAGTTCCTGGGAGCTGCTTGTCACTGCCAGGCTCTAACTGCAGAGTGGGATGGAGTCTTCTCCTTAGTGGAGCCTGGCTTGTGGCCTGAGAATCACCACCAGGAGAGAGAACTCCCACATGGGGGAGGCAGGCAGAATCGGGAATTCTTACCTGGGACATGATTAACAAAGGGGGGACATATGGCAAGTGGGTCTGTGGGGATCTAATTTGTTCATCCCACAGAGGTATATCATATCAACACCACCATTGCCAAATGATGCCTTCTACTTGGTGTTCCTGGGGGCAGCTCTTCTCAGGCATAGGCACTATCTCCCCAAGGGCCTCTCAGTTCCAGATTCCCTGACCCAGGCAGTTTAATGCCTCATCCTGCCTCTAGAACTATAGAGTCACATAACAAGACCCTGACAGAAAGAACCAAGGAGGTGCTTTCATTTTTAAGGGTTTCAGTCCTAAGCCCAGGTATTTAGAAAGCCAGAAGGTGTGAAACAAGCCAGATTTCTCCACTAGGGGCAGATACTGCTGGCTCTTGCTGAGTTCATGAAGCTCTCAGAGCTGAGGATCTGTCAGATTTGCACTGCACTTGAGTAGCATCAGAGGGACTGGGCTTACCTCACAAAGGGGCCCCAGATGTGATCACCTGTCCAGAGAGTGCATCCAGAGGTCAAAAGCACCCCTGACTCAGGCCTGACTAACACCCTGACCAGATGCAGGGGCATGAACTGAGTGTGGCCAACAAGGCATGCTGGTCAAAGCTCAAGTCCTCAAGAAGGAGACAGATACCACTTGTGGGTGAGAAAGCCAGCTGAAGGCTCATCAAGCAGGAGTGTGGTGAAGACCTTGGTTCTGAGGTGGGTCTGGGGTGTAGCTGCATCAGGTGTGGAAAGATTATGATGCCAAGGTGGCCTCCAAATGTTCCCTGGGAAACACATTCTGACATCATGGAACAGAAAGGCTTGAAGGCCAAAGTTAGCTGCTTGAGCATGTCCCATGTGTATCAAGTTAGTGCAAACTTTCAAACCATCCAGCAAGAGGCTAGGCAGGGAAAGGGAACAAGGTAACACACTTCAGGTATGGTGGGGGGAAGCCATGAGACACAAAGGCCAGGTTGACTGGACCCTGGGCCTGTGATACTCTCTGCTGCCTCCGTCTCAAAGCTGATGGAGTTATGGGGCCCATAGTAAGGGTTTGAGCAAAGCCCATATGGCAGGTCAGAAACACACACTGGCCTTGATGAGACACACAGGCAGTCTGCCTGGTATAGCTGGACATGTTGAGGATTTGGTTGGCAGTTTCTGGAGTGAGGACACGTGGAGCCAGGATGGCATCATCACTGGGTGGCTGATGTAATACCTTATGAATATTCTGTGTTCCATGTATCTCATGTGTAGTTAGTGTCTGGTGAATATCAGGTGTCTCTTGATTATGCTGTTACAGTCCTTGTTCAACTTAGGTAAGCTATATTTACTGCTTATCTGTGATGAACACAACTTGTGGACTTTGCCTTTCTCTCTGTTGGGAAGGAAAAATTTCTTATATCCTTCAAACGCCTTCTAGCCACACTAAGGATCAAATTGACATGCAATAGGTTAACAAGGAAAAAAATTTAATTTCATACATATGGGGAATCCATAAAGACATTGAAATTCCAAAGGCAGTCAGGTAAACTGAGGTATATATGTCACTCTGAACTAAAGAGAAGGGTGTGGTATAAGACTTCAAAGAGAAGGGATGTAATCCTTAGGAAGAAAGAAAAAGAATTGATGTTTGGTAAACAAATTGGCCCCTTTCACTATTATTTATATTCCCCAAATGAATGAGAACATATGATGTTTGTCCTTCTCCGATTGACTTACTTCACTTAGCATAATACCCTCCAGTTCCATCCACGTTGAAGCAAATGGTGGGTATTTGTCATTTCTAATGGCTGAGTAATATTCCATTGTATACATAAAGGGAGACAGAACATAAAGCCTCCTAACTCTGGAAAACAAACTAGAGATGGTGGAAGGAGAGGAGGGCGGGGGGTGGGGGAGAACGGGTGATGGGCACTGAAGGGGGGACTTGACAGAATGAGCACTGGGTGTTATTCTGTATGTTGGCAAATTGAGCACCAATAAAAAATAAATTTATTATTTAAAAAAACAAAAATAATGTAAAAAGTAAAACAAAACAAAACAAAAAATTGGCCCCAATGAAACAATGGGACACAGAGGGGACTTTGCTAGGTTTCTCCTGTCTACTATACTTTGTTGACAGTATAATGTGGTTGTCTGTGGTGATATCTTCCTGGAGCAGGCCCTCTATCTAAATTTTTTTAGGTGGCTAGGGGAAGGGAAGAGGTATAGAACTTTTCCTGAATCTGCTGGGTTTTGATTGTTTTTTTTTTTTTAATCAAAATAATCTTCATGCCAAAGTAGTTCCTTTTGAGGTGGCCTGCCCTTGGCTCCTACATCCCTCGGGCTATTTGCTTCTTCATTATCTATACTTAACACACTAACTGTTGTGGCTCTGTCTCAGGAGCTACATCTTGATTCACCTTCTATAAGAGAATCAAATCTCCTCAAAAGCAATTGTTACAAGCTGTAATCTACACATACTCCTCTGTTAGATTGAGGTAGGTCTGAAGGTGTTGTTTCAGGCAATGAGGTGAAGCTCCTACACTAAGTCAGGTAGCCTGAGGCTTTACTTGACCCCTTTGTGAGTCCTATCTTCCTCCTGTGTAAAAGGGGCTATTCCCTATGTGGCCCCAAGGGGGATAATTAAATAAGAGAAACGTGATATTCTTGTTATAGGGTCTGGCAAGACTCAATAATACTCCATAAACAGATCCCCGTGTGATTGCTAATGAGTCTGACTGGAAATGGGGGAGACACAGGGGGCAGTTTTGAAGCCAGACAAAAGCTTGGCTGAGGATTTTCATACATGCTTCTGAAGAGGAAACAAATAAGAAGTTTTGACACCAGTGTTCTTCCTGTGACGGTGCTTCTGTTGCAGAATTTGTCCCTTTCTGTGCACTGAGAACTGATAGAGATAGGCCCCTGCACTGGATGTGAGAGGGACCTCGCAGACAAGGAGGCTGGGGTCACTTGGTAGGGAAGGGGAAGGAAAGGACAGCAAGTGTGTGGAGGCATGCATTCCTTCCAGAAAGGAAAGGCAGTAGGAGAAAATGCTCTGAATTGTGACTGCTGATTTATTACTCCACTTCTCTATGGGGAAGGAGAGAGAGAATCTCATAGGACATAAAGCTAACAGAAGTTCTCCCCCTTTTATCCCTAGCAGTGCCAGGAAGACGTGGGGGTGCAGAAGCAGCACAGCCAGCCCAGCACATGTCCTACTATAGTCCTGGAAGGACAGAAGGAACAAGACCTGTACCCCCTTGGCTGAGGTGCCATGGCCAGACCCTGCCTGAGTCTGCTGCTCCTGGTAGCCACTGTGACCCTTGTGCCCAGAGGTATCCATGCCTGGGGCAGGTCAAAGGTGGTGAGGAAGTTCCAAGACATTCCTGAAACTTATGTCTATGTGCAGCAGGCACTATGGTATGCCATGAAAGAGTATAACAAGGCCAGCAAAGACAAGTATACCTTCAAGGTCATAAAGGTCTTGAAATCCCAGGAGCAGGTCAGTGAGCATGCTCTCTTCTCTTTCTCTTCAAGATGCAGTCATACGGGGGCCCATTATTCATGGAGGGCACAGACACCAGGGAGTGGAAAATAGCTAAGAGATGCCTTTAACCAAATATATATTACTTTTATTTTAGGGGTTTCTGGAGGAAAATTAGTTATACTTCATCCTTTCTTATTCTGGGATGAAACATAAAATAAAGATCATAATAACTTAATATTGATTACAGTCATATCAGAAAGCATAGGTCAGAGACCAAGAAGGGCTATTGAAAGGGACAAATTTGGGGCAGTTTGGGCTGATATCAAAATGAGTCATTACTGTTATGGATTATAACACAATGAAAAAGCAAAGAAAGTGCAAGTCTAGCTTTCACTGAAAAAAGAAATGGAAGGCTTTTTACAGAAAAAAAAAACAGCTACCTGTAGATGTAAAAGATTGTGTAAGGAGTAAATCATCATGGCAATAACTACTTCAGGCAAACATCATCAATGAATCCTACAATCACTGGGGTGGGAAAGTGGTGGGGGACAAATTGCTTGCAGGGATTCTTTCATTAATTAATTACAACAGGGAAAAGATACCCTTACGATCAGGACACCTGGCCAAGACTTTGTTCATTAAATGTTTGTGAACAATAATGGGACAAACTGACATCATGTGCCCCTGATGTGAGGTCACAGAAAGGACACAGCATCACTAGTGTATGGTATCATTGTCTGAAATTAATCCCCTGAAGGTAATCACGAGGAACAGTTAGACATATCCATATTATGGAGCATTCTGTAAGACCTCTTAAAATTATCAGTGTCATGACAGACAGAGGAAAAGCAAGGAAATGGCCTGATTAAAAGACATGTAAGATTCTTCTACACTAGGCTGTCCAATTTTCCCAGGCCATTAATTGAAGAGACTGTCCTTTTTCCAGTGGATAGTCTTTTCTGCTTTGTCAAATATTAGTTGACCATAGAGTTGAGGGCCCATTTCAGGGTTCTCTATTCTGCTCCATTGATCTGTGTGTCTGTTTTTCTGCCAGGACCACACTGTCTTGATGACCACAATTGTAGTACAACTTGAAATCTGGCATTGTGATGCCCCGGCTCTGGTTTACTATTATAATATTCCCGACTATTTGGCATATTTTCTGATGCCATACAAATCTGAGGATGATTTGTTCCAACTCTCTGCACAAAGTCCATGGTATTTTTATAGGGATTGCATTGAACTTGTAAATTGCCTGGGGAGCATAGACATTTTCACAATATTAATACTTCCAATCGTGAGCACGGAATGTTTTTCCATCTCTTTGTGTCTTCCTCAATGTCCTTCAGAAGTGTTCTGTAGTTTTTAGGGCATAGATCCTTTACCTCTTTGATTAGGTTTATCCCTACGTATCTTATGCTTTTGGGTGCAATTGTAAATGCGATTGACTCCAATTTTTTTCTTTTTTTCTCAGATTTCTTTTTAAAATATTTTTTATTGGAGTTTAATTTGCCAACATATAGCATAACATCCAGTGCTCATCCCACCAAGGGCCCCCCGCACTGTCCATCACCCAGTCACCCCAACCCCCGCCCACCTCCCCTTCCACCACCCCTTGTTCATTTCCCAGAGTTAGGTGTCTCTCATGTTTTCCCACCCTCACTGATATTTTCACTCATTTTCTCTCCTTTCTCTCTATTCCCTTTCACTAATTTTTATATTCCCCAAAAGAATGAGACCATATAATGTTTGTCCTTCTCCAAATGACTTATTTCATTCAGCATAATACCCTACAGTTCCATCCACGTCGACGCAAATGCTGGGTATTACCTTTCTAATTAAACCTTTCCTGGGTAGATCTAATTTTAACTCTTTGAGGAACCACCACACAGTTTTCCAGAATGGCTGTACCAGGTCACATTCACACCAACAGTGCAAGAGGGTTCCCTTTTCTCCACATCCTCTACAACATTTGTTGTTTCATGTCTTGTTAATTTTCCCCATTCTCACTGGTGTCAGGTGGTATCTCGTTGTGGTTTTGATTTGTATTTCCCTTATGGCCAGTGATGCCGAGCATTTTCTCATGTGCTTGTTGGCCATGTCTATGTATTCCTCTGTGAAATTTCTTTTTTTAAAAAATAAATTTATTTTTATTGGTGTTCAATTTGCCAACATACAGAATAACACCCAGTGCTCATCCCGTCAAGGGCCCCCCTCAGTGCCTGTCACCCATTCACCCCCACCCTCAGCCCTCCTCCCCTTCCACCACCCCTATTCATTTCCCAGAGATAGGAGTCTTAATGTTCTGTCTCCCTTTCTGATATTTCCTACACGTTTCTTATCCCTTCCCTTATATTCCCTTTCACTATTGTTTATATTCCCCAAATGAATGAGAACATACACTGTTTCTCCTTATCTGATTGACTTACTTCACTCAGCATAATACCCTCCAGTACCATCCACGTTGAAGCAAATGGTGGGTATTTGTCGTTTCTAATGGCTGAGTAATATTCCATTGTATACATAAACCACATCTTTATCCATTCATCTTTTGATGGACACCGAGGCCTCTTCCACAGTTTGGCTATCGTGGCCATTGCTGCTAGAAACATTGGGGTGCAGTTGTCCCGACGTTTAATTGCATCTGAATCTTTGGGGTAAATCCCCAACAGTGCAATTGCTGGGTGGTAGGGCAGGTCTATTTTTAATTCTTTGAGGAACCTCCACACAGTTTTCCAGAGTGGCTGCACCAGTTCATATTCCCACCAACAGTGCAAGAGGTTTCCCTTTTCTCCGCATCCTCTCCAACATTTGTGGTTTCCTGCCTTGTTAATTTTCCCCATTCTCAATGGTGTGAGGTGGGATCTCATTGTGGTTTTGATTTGTATTTCCCTGATGGCAAGTGATGCAGAGCATGTTCTCATGTGCGTGGTGCCCATGTCCATGTCTTCCTCTGTGAGATTTCTGTTCATGTGTTTTGCCCATTTCATGATTGGATTGTTTGTTTCTTTGGTGTTGAGTTTAATAAGTTCTTTATAGATCTTGGAAACTAGCCCTTTATCTGATACGTCATTTGCAAATATCTTCTCCCATTCTGGAGGTTGTCTTTTAGTTTTGTTGACTGTATCCTTTGCTGTGCAAAAGCTTCTTATCTTGATGAAGTCCCAATAATTCATTTTTGCTTTTGTTTCTTTTGCCTTTGTGGATGTATCTTGCAAGAAGTTACTGTGGCCAAGTTCAAAAAGGGTGTTGCCTGTGTTCTCCTCTAGGATTTTGATGGAATCTTGACTGACATTTAGATCTTTCATCCATTTTGAATTTATCTTCGTGTATGGTGCAAGAGAGTGGTCTAGTTTCATTCTTCTGCATGAAGATGTGGATGTCCAATTTTCCCAACACCATTAATTGAAGAGACTGTCTTTCTTCCAGTGGATAATCTTACCTCCTTTGCCCAATATTAGTTGACCATAAAGTTCAGGGTCCACTTCTGGGTTCTCTATTCTGTTCCATTGATCTATGTGTCTGTTTTTGTGCCAGTACCACACTGTCTTGATGACCACTCTTTGGCTTTGTAGTACAACCTGAAATCTGGCATTGTGATGCCCCCAGCTATGGTTTTCCTTTTTAAAATTCCCCTGGCTATTCGGGGTCTTTTCTGGTTCCACACAAATCTTAAAATAATTTGTTCTAACTCTCTGAAGAAAGTCAATGGTATTTTGATAGGGATTGCATTAAACGTGTAAATTGCCCATTGACATTTTCACAATATTAATTCTTCCGATCCATGAGCATGGAATATTTTTCCATCTCTTTGTGTCTTCCTCAATTTCTTTCAGAAGTGTTCTATAGTTTTTAGGGTATAGGTCCTTTACCTCTTTGGTTAGCTTTATTCCTAGGTATCTTATGCTTTTGGGTGCAATTGTAAATGGGATTGACTCCTTAATTTTCTTTCTTCAGTCTCATTGTTAGTGTATAGAAATGCCATTGATTTCTGGGCATTGATTTTGTATCCTGCCACGCTACCAAATTGCTGTATGAGTTCTAGCAATCTTGGGTTGGAGGCTATTGGGTTTTCTACGTAGAGTATCATGTCATCGGTGAAGAGGGAGAGTTTGACTTCTTCTTTGCCAATTTGAATGCCTTTAATGTCTTTTTGTTGTCTGATTGCTGAGGCGAGGACTTCCAGTACTATGTTGAATAGCAGTGGTGAGGGATCCCTGGGTGGCGCAGTGGTTTGGCGCTTGCCTTTGGCCCAGGGCGTGATCCTGGAGACCCGGGATCGAATCCCACATCAGGCTCCCGGTGCATGGAGCCTGCTTCTCCCTCTGCCTATGTCTCTGCCTCTCTCTCTCTCTCTGTGTGACTATAATAAAAAAAAAAAAAAGAATAGCAGTGGTGAGAGTGGACATCCCTGTCTTGTTCCTGATCTTAGGGGAAAGGCTCCCAGTGCTTCCCCATTGAGAAAGATATTTGCTGTGGGCTTTTCGTAGATGGCTTTTAAGATGTTGAGGAATGTTCCCTCTATCCCTACGCTCTGAAGAGTTTTGATCAGGAATGGATGTTGTATTTTGTCAAATGCTTTCTCTGCATCTAATGAGAGGATCATATGGTTCTTGGTTTTTCTCTTCCTGATATGATGAATCACATTGATGGTTTTACGTGTGTTGAACCAGCCTTGTGTCCCGGGGATAAATCCTACTTGGTGGTGGTGAATAATTTTCTTAATGTTTTGTTGGATCCTATTGACTAGTATCTTGTTGAGAATTTTTGCATCCATGTTCATCAGGGATATTGGTCTGTAATTCTCCTTTTTGGTGGGGTCTTTGTCTGGTTTTGGAATTAATGTGATGCTGGCCTCATAGAATGAATTTGGAAGTACTCCATCTCTTTCTATCTTTCTTAATGTACTGTTGGATCCGATTGGCTAGTATCTTGTTGAGAATTTTTGCATCCATGTTCATGAGGGATAATGGTCTGTAATTCTCCTTTTTGGTGGGGTCTTTGTCTGGTTTTGGAATTAGGGTGATGCTGGCCTCATATAACGAATTTGGAAGTACTCCATCTCTTTCTATCTTTCCAAACAGGTTTAGTAGAATAGGTATGATTTCTTCTTTAAATGTTTGATAGAATCCCCTGGGAAGCTATCTGGCCCTGGACTCTTGTGTCTTGGGAGTTTTTTGATGACTGCTTCCATTTCCTCCCTGGTTATTGGACTGTTCAGCTTTTCAATTTCTTCCTGTTCCAGTTTTGGTAGTTTGTGGCTTTGCAGGAATGCGTCCATTTCTTCTAGATTGCCTAATTTATTGTCATAGACCTGTTCATAATATGTTTTTAAAATCGTTTGTATTTCCTTAGTGTTGGTACTGATCTCTCCTTTCTCATTCATGATTTTATTAATTTGAGTCTTCTCTCTCTTCTTTTTAATAAGGTTGGCTAATGGTTTATATATCTTATTAATTCTTTCAAATGGTTTATCTATCTTATTAATTCTTTCAAAGAACCAACTCCTGGTTATGTTGATCTGTTCCACAGTTCTGTTCTCTCTTCTTCTGCTGGGCGTGGGGTCCATTTGCTGTTTTTTTCTAGCTCCTTTATGTGTAAGTTTAGCTTTTGTATTTGAGTTCTTCCCAGTTTTTGAATGGATGCTTGTATTGCGATGTATTTCCTCCTCAGGACTGCTTTTGCTGCATCCCAAAGATTTTGAACGGTTGTATCTTCATTCTCATTAGTTTCCATGAGTCTTTTTAATTCTTCCTTAATTTTCTGGTTGATCCTTTCATCTTTTAGCAGGATGTTCCTTAACCTCCACGTGTTTGAGGTCCTTCCAAACTTCTTGTTGTTATTTAGTTCTTATTTCAAGGCATTATGGTCTGAGAATATACAGGGGACTATCCCAATCTTTTGATATCAGTTTAGACCTGGTTTGGAGGTCACATATTCTTTCAGTTCCTGCCTGTCTTGGAAGCTCTTTATCTCTCCTTCCATTTTGAATGAGAGCCTTGCTGGATAAAGCATTCTTGGTTGCATGTTCTCATCTCTTAGGACCCTGAATATATCCTGCCAGCCCTTTCTGGCCTGCTGGTCTCTGTGGAGAGGTCTGCTGTTACCCTAATAATCCTCTCCATAAAAGTCAGGGATTTCTTGTCTCTTGCTGCTTTAAGGATCTTCTCTTTATCTTTGGAATTTGCAAGCTTCACTATTAAATATCAAGGTGTTGAACGGTTTTTATTGATTTTGGGGGGGGGAATCTCTCTATTTCCTGGATCTGAATGCCTGTTTCCCTTCCCAGATTAGGAAAGTTTTCAGCTAGGATTTGTTCAAATACATATTCTGGCCCTCTGGCCCTTTCGGCACCCTCGGGAACCCCAATTAAATGTAGGTTTTTCTTCCTCAGGCTGTCGCTTATTTCCCTTAATCTATCCTCATGGTCTTTTAATTGTCTGTCTGTTTTTTCCTCAGTTTCCCTCTTTGCCATCAACTTATCTTCTATGTCACTCACTCATTCTTCCACCTTGTTAACCCTCATTGTTAGGACTTCTAGTTTGGATTGCATCTCATTTAATTGATTTTTTAATTTCTGCCTGATTGGATCTAAATTCTGCAGTCACGAAGTCTCTTGAGTCCTTTGTGCTTTTTTTCTAGAGCCACCAGCAGCTGTATAACAGTGCTTCTGAATTGGCTTTCTGACATTGAATTGTAATCCAGATTTTGTAACTCTGTGGGAGAGAGGACTGTTTCTGATTCTTTCTTTTGAGGTGAGATTTTCCTTCTAGTCATTTTGCTCAGGGCAGAGTGGCCAAAAACAAGTTGTATTGGGAAAAGGAGAAAAAGAGAGGAGAGAAAGAAGGAAAGAAAAGAGAAGGAGAAAAAAAAAGGAAGAACTAAAAGAAAAAAAAGAAGAAAAAGAGAAAGAAAAAGAAAGAAAGGGAAAAAAAGGGTGGGGGAAGCAAACAGAAATCAAAAAGAAAACAAAACCCACGGGGGAGTATCTTCCCATTCTGTATACTTTAAGTCCCTTGACTTCCCCTGGAACTAGTCCGTCTAGTTGGTCTTCTGGGGAGGGGCCTGTTGTGTTGATTTTCAGGTGTTAGCACTTGGGGGAGCTGCTCTGCCCCTGCCTGGTGCAGGGCTCAGTGGGGGTTGTTCACCCCGTGAGGCCCCAGGAGGAACAACCGCAGTGGCGGGGCCAGCTCTGCAGCCCTGGAGTCAGCTCCCGCAGTAGCTCCGGGGCTCTCCATCTGCAGGGCCTGGAGGCTCTGGGGCGGGGCGCTGATCTGCTCAGCTCTGGGCAGGAGCGTCCTTGCTGTCTGGGCCCTCCCGGCCTCTGCCTGTCCTGGGGGAGGCCGGATCCTGGGCTGTGTCCTGGCGCTCTGTGCTCCGGGGTCTGCGCTGTTGGATTCGGGCTCCCGCCCCTTAGGCCCCTCCGCGGAGCCGCTGCCCGAGCCCCTCCGAGCTGCTCCGGGTCCCGCCATGTGCGCTGCAGCCCTTAGGGAGCTCGGCGCATCTCCCCGGGGTGCAGGTGCCTGTTAGTGTCCTGGGGAGCCCGAGGGCATCCCCGCCCTCCTGAGTCCTGCTCCACCTCCCTGCGGGCCCCTTTCTGCCTGGGAAGGTTGGTGCAGCTTCTGCTCCTCCGGGACGGGGCTCTACTGTCCTGGGGACACTCGCCCCGGCCTCAACCTGGCTCCTCACGGGCCCCTCCCCCTTGGAAGCCTTTTGTTTCTTTATTTCTTTTTCCCCGTCTTCCTACCTTGATAGAAGCGCAAACTCTTCTCACTGTAGCATTCCAGCTGGTCTCTCTCTAAATCTCAGGCTGAATTCGTAGATTTTCAGGATGATTTGAAGGTTATCTAGGTAATGTGGTGGGGACAGGTGACTTGGGGACCCTACTCCAG
The DNA here is from genome assembly GCF_018345385.1 of Vulpes lagopus. Lineage (NCBI taxonomy): Eukaryota > Metazoa > Chordata > Mammalia > Carnivora > Canidae > Vulpes > Vulpes lagopus. The sequence goes on from NC_054841.1 coordinate 47,719,788, forward strand.
CCATCTTGCCCCTCCTCTAGTGCCCGATTTTTACCCGCACCTGCCTTTGAACTCATGACCTGGAGTTTCTTTACAAACGGATGTTAGCAATAGCATCGGGAGGCAAAGGGACCTCTCTTACATATTACACATAGGGACACAAAGACACAAACAAGATGCCAATGAATTCTAGCCTTTGTCTCACTCCTAATTGTGGAGAGGTCATGAAAGACCCGATATTCCAATCTCCCCCATTTATGCAAACTACTCTCGTTGCCAGGTAGCACGACCATGTCTGGATCCTATCCATCGCTTGTTTTCACTTTCCCATCACAACAATAGCCATACTGTGGAAGGAGCCTCGGTGTCCATCGAACGATGAATGGATAAAGAAGATGTGGTCTGTGTATACAATGGAATATAACTAAGCCATTAGAAATGACAAATACCCACCATTTGCTTCGACGTGGATGGAACTGGAGGGTATTATGCTGAGTGAAATAAGTCAATCAGAGAAGGACAAACATTATATGGTCTCATTCATTTGGGGAATATAAATAATAGTGAAAGGGAATAGAGGGGAAGGGAGAAGAAATTGGTAGGAAATATTAGAAAGGGAGACAGAACATGGAAACCTCTGAACTCTGGGAAACCAAAGAGGGGTGGTGGAAGGGGAGGTCGGTGGGGGGGTGGGGGTGACTGGGTAGAGGGCACTGAGTGGGGCACTTGACGGGATGAGCATTGGGTGTTATTCTGTATGTTGGCAAATTGAACACCAATAAAAAATAAATTTATTATTAAAAAATAAAAAATATTATTTTATTTATTCATGAGACAGAGAGGCAGAGAGAGAGAGAGAGGCAGAGACACAGGCAGAGGGAGAAGCAGGCTCCATGCAGGAAGCCCAATATGGTACTCGATCCTGGGACCCCGGGGTCACCCTCTAAGTCAAGGGCAGATGCTCAACCGCTGAGCCCCCCCAGGTGTCCCTCGGCAGATTCTTTGTGGTGAGAGGCAGATGGAGATAATGGACACCAACATGATGCAGTATCATTTGTTGAAATAAACATCTTTGTTTCATTGAATTGTTTTTGCACTTTAGTAAAAAATCAGTTGGCCAAAAACAAACAAACAAAAACAAAAAAGAACTGTTGGCATTTCATCAAGATAAAAAGCTTCTGCATAGCAAAAGAAACAGTCAACAAAACTAAAAGACAACCTAAAGAATGGGAGAAGATTTTTGCAAATGACATATCAGATAAAGGGCTAGTATCCAACATCTGCAAAGAACTTATCAAACTCAACAGCAAGGAAACAAACAATCCAATCCTGAAATGGGCAAAAGACATGAACAGAAATTTCACAGAGGACGACATAGACATGGCCAACAAGCACATGAGAAAGTGCTCGGCATCACTTGCCATCGGGGAAATAGAAATCAAAACTACAATGAGATCCCACCTGACACCAGTGTGAAAGGGGAAAATTAACAAGACAGGAAACAACAAATGTTGGAGAGGATGTGGAGAAAGGGGAACCCTCTTGCACTGTTGGTGTGAATGTGAACTGGTACAGCCACTCTGGAAAACTGTGTGGAGGTTCCTCAAAGAGTTAAAAATAAATCTCCCCATATAAAAAATAGTGAAAGGGAATTAAGGGGAAAGGAGAAAGAATGAGTGGGAAATATCAGAAAGGGAGACAGAACATGAAAGACTCCTAACTCTGGGAAACGAACTAGGGGTGGTGGAAGGGGAGGTGGGCGGGGGATGGCGGTGACCGGGAGGCACTGAGTTGGGCACTTGAAGGGATGAGCACTGGGTGTTATTCTATATGTTGGCAAATTGAACACCAATAAAAACAAATAAATTTGTAATTAAAAAAAAAAGAATAAATCTCCCCTATGACTCAGCAATTGCACTGCTGGGGATTTACCCCAAAGATACAGATGCAGTGAAAAGCTGAGACACCTGCACCCCAATGTTTATAGCAGCAATGTCCACAATAGCCAAGCTGGAGAAGAAGCCTCAGTGTCCTTCGAAAGACGAATAAAGAAGATGTGGTCAATATATACAATGGAATATTACTCAGCCATTAGAAAGGATGTATACCCATCATTTGCTTTGATGTAGATGGAACTGAAGGGTATTATGCTGAGTGAAGTAAGTCCATTGGAGAAGGACAAACATTATATGGTTTCACTCATATGGGGAATATAAAAATAGTGGAAGGGAATAAAGGGAAAGGAGACGAAATGAGTGGGAAAAATTAGGATGACAATGCTTGAAAGACCCCTAACTCTGGGAAATGAACAAGGGGTAGTGGAAGTGGAGGTGGGTGAGGGGATATGGTGACTGGGTGATGGGCACTGAGGAGGGCACTTGACGGGATGAGCACTGGGTGTTATACTATATATTGGCAAATCAAACTCCAATAAAAGAAAATTTTTAAAAAGTTCCAGGTTGTCAAATTAAAAAAAAAATACACTGCAGATCTACAAATGACCCAACCATCTTCCAGTTGGATTTATTGTATAAAACTCTAAGGCATTTGGCTATGTCTTCTCCAGAGTCCTAGGCAGGAAGATTCTTGTGGAATTCCATGGAAGGAACACTCTCAAGGCAAGCCAGACCCTCAGAACCTTGAAGAAACAACCCACCAGCATGAAACAGTTGAGTGCTGAGTCCCCCAGTTAGTTCTCCAGAAATAGCTTCCACTGAAAAGTAATTTGTGCTCATAGTTCAATGAGATATGGAAATGGGTTCACAATGTCTTCTCTTTACTGGTAGGTAACACATTGTCCTGCTAGTAGATGTGTGAGTGAACTAGAAGTGGCTGACCAACACTAAAAAGGCATCAAGTTCTCAGTACCAGCCCCTGAAGAGCACACAAAAGGCAAAAAGGCCACAGAAATAAAGTCAACGAATCAACTTATTTAAATGTTTTGCAAGTGTATTTGCTTCTTTAAATGGAAGTGAGAGCAGTTGAATATGCTAGAAGATAATTAGACCTCTTCACAGTGTTTCTTCAGCATAGTGAACTCAAATTTCCAAGGTTTGGTTGCAACAATAAAGGTGCAAAAAAACATCTAAAAGAGACAAAAAGAATAATTAGCTTGTAAGAAATAAAAATGAAAAATAAATAAATGGAAGTTTCTATTTCTGGGTTTCTTATTTCTAAACCAAATTTCAGAATTTGGTTTCAGGCTGGCTAAAATCAGCTTAAGCCAGCCATACCCCTGCAGTCCCTGGAGCTATAGTATCTGAGACCAGATGGGAGTGGAGCCAGCCTCACTCACCAGAATGAATCCCTCCCAATTCACCTCCCTGTTATCTGAAGCCATCATGTATAGCAGGAGCCCAGAATATTGTTATTCTCAGAAATTCTCATCTCCAGCTTGGGCCTTCATTCAGCCACGGTGATTTCTCTGCAGCCTACTGAGATTGCATGCTGCATGGAGGGCCCAATGAGTCCTTCCCAAGAGAAGCAACCCAACAGGAATAATACAGAGTCCTACACATCTTGGTGGGGCAGGTCAAGGTTGGCCAGAGACAAGAAGCAAAACTTGAAGCCAGGGAACTGAGGGGACACATAGAGCTCTTCCCAGGACATGCAGAATGAGCAGAGAGAGTTTCAGGCTCTTGTGTGAGATGAATTCACTTATGTCCCTCCTCTCACTCCTAAAATTTGTATTCACTTAGAATAAAAATACAAATGAGAAATCCTTCACTATATCAATGAAAACATGAATGCAACATTAAATAGAATTGAAGTTATAGAAGATACAAATATTGAGGATCAGCTTGAGGAAGAAAATAGGACCAAGCTACCAGCAGTCTAGTCAAACCCTTGGTGAGTAATTCAACATCCAGGAACTCTGTCTACAAGGGAACAATAATAACACAAATAGAAATAAAGAATATTTATTAAAGCAATGTTCATAATAGCTAAAAGTTAGAAAAACTTAACCAATTCTCAGGGATTTGCTAAGTGAAATGTGGAACACCATTAAATGAAATCACATAGTTCCACTATCTGATGCTTTCCAATATTTTACAGTTTTATAAATTCTTAGAGTTATTATTAAATGAAAATCTGAATTATAGAATAGTATACAGTAGGATCCCAACTACACAAAAATGCAGATATAAAATATAGGAAAACTAGTATAAAAATATATGGACAGTGGTAAACTTTACATAAGGTAAACTTTACATAATAACTGATTTTAAGTAGCTTAAAATTTTTGAAAGTTCTAAATATTCTACATGTATCAGGCTAATAACTATTTAAAATCATGTCAAGTTTTAAATTTATATTTCAAGGATCTCAGATGTTTGCCTTTTATTCCTTTCTAAATCCCAATAAATAACTAAAGAAAGCAGATAAGGTCAAATCTGCAGTAGCTCTATGAAACAGGAGGGGACATTGTCCAAGGACAGAGACAGAGAGGATTCTCTGCGTGATAAGAAGTGGATGCAATCAGGGTGACCAAGTCTACTGAATGCCAGTTGCTCCATGTAGAGGATGAGAACATAAGAGGAAACCAAGAGAGCAAACTGCCTCCAAACTCCACAAACCTTGAAGTTATACTTAACTCTTTTTACTCTCCCTTACAATCAATCAGCAAATTCCAAGCCTTTCACAGACATCTAGAACCGAGTACTTCCTCCATCCTAACCAACATCATCTCTCATCTGATCTATTCCATTAGACTCCTAACAGATTCCTATTAATCCACTCCTGCCTCTATGCCGTCTTTTCTCCATGTGTCTCTCAGTGTCTGTACTTCTTCTATTCATACCTGGTGTATCTTGAAAGACCAATGACTTTTATGGGCTGTGTCAATGGGCACTCTCACCCTATGACCTCAACTCTCTGTGACAATGGGAACCCTGCTCTCTGACCTCCATAGATCACATCACTGGGCACCCTCTGGCTTCCAGTTGGGTTTGGCCAAGGGGAGATAGAGGAAGGAAGTGGGAAGCATGAGGAGTTGAGGTCAGGGGGTTCCAGTGGGTTGGCTGTGGCTCCTGACAGGGACCCTCTGGTTGCTCCAGAAAAAAAATATATTAAAAAGCAAAGCCTAGAAGTGAAAACTTGGATGATCAGTAGGAAGCAACCAAGTGAAGTGAGTGGGGGAGATCACCTTTCACATACATCAGAATGAAAACATTTAAGATTCAACCCCAAGTGCTGAGGGAAAATGAACAACCACATACATCACTATGGAAGATGTGCTGGTTCAACCACTTTGGAGAGTAAAACTGAGGTTTCAAGTCACATGTAGTGGCCCCAGGAGCGCTGAAGCTGCATGTGTAGCAGTATGGCAGCCCTACTCTAGAGGGTGCCCCGGGGATAGCCTCAAACCTGCTCAGTCAGCATGCATACAAACTGTCACTGCTGCATTGTGGTTAAGAGTGAAATTTTAAGACAACCACAGTATCCAAAATAGTGAGATGGTCAAATACAACATAATACAGTCATATAAGAGCTTAATATGCAGTAACAAAAACAATTTTGGCTGATTTCTATATACCTTAAATGGCCCTAGAAATCATTTGGCATAAATAAATAATAACAGATTGTACCAACATAACAAATCTCATAACAAGAGAAAGATCCAAAATGTACATAAATTTTGAAAAACACACAAAACTCTGCATTCACAAATTTAAAAAAATTTTAATGGGTAAGAACACATTTTTTTCAGTGTAGAGAATATTTACTATGGAGTATTTGGGGATCAACACTTGTGGAAAGTGGATGGGATATTCCACAGCTTGGTTTTACAAGTTATAAGCCTAATGGCAGAGGGAAGATGGGGGTAGTGACAGGTACAGGGAGAAGCTTTCGCATTTTCTTCAACAAGGAGTGATGGTAATGGAGGTGGGTGGGTAAGAACACTTCTCAACAATTTGAGTGTTTATATTTGAGAGGGAGAAGTGGAATGCATGTTTAACATTTTACTTGTTGAAATAAACATTTAAATTAATGTAATAAAATGATTACAGTTATAAAATCAAGTTCATGGTTATTTGATATATCATTCTTAGTATCTACCAGAACTTTTAAAATATTACTTAATTAAAACCTAGTAATTTATAATAATAGCAATTTATAATAACAACTTACTCTCTAGATGTAGCCATCCACTCATGTTTGGTATTCTGCTGTGGTGCCTACTATTCATCAGAATATGAAGATGTATTTTATTTGCACATGTATGGGCAATTTTCAGGAACCACTAATCTGCCATTATTTTTGCTTAGCCATATCTCATGCCAGCCAGCCTTAGGTATTCACCAAACAGGTGAAGAAAATTCAAAAGACACAGAAATATACATACTTGTAAATGCAGTTTCAACTATGAAAGAGAAAAATTAGAAGTAACTTTATGAAAATATCATAAAGACAAATTTGAACAAGGGAAAGGAAAATTACTTCTGTCTAGCCCAGATTGCAGGATAGTAAGAAACAATGAATGGGTGTTGCTTTAAGCCACTAAGTGTTATGTGTGTTTTGGCAGGGGTGAAGAGTACCAGCAAAAACTGATAGAAACAGTTTATGTCTGTGTCTGGAATCTGGCTATCCTTGGTCCTGAATATGATTAGAATATGGTTTAAAAGGAGACAAGAAAATTAAAGCAGGATTGGTCCTATTGGTTTTCTCTGTCCAGTATGCAGATCTGACCAGGCCATCACTGCCTCCACCTGAGGCACATACCTTTTGGATTTGGGGATCCTTTTGTAATAGGCAATATTCATTTTCTCCTGAAATTTTCTTGCACATTGTTCGGGCAATTTTGACCTCAAGAAAGTAGTCTAAACTCTCTGTGACCTGTCAAGGAGTAATTTAGAAATTAGATATCATAAACGAATGCATGATACCAACTGTCATCTCTGATAAATAAACATATCCTGCTTAGGGCAAATAATGCCTCCCCATCTCCCTCCCTTCTATAGTTTCCTTGCCAGAAATTTTGAGGTAACAGGAGGGGATGAGTTCTTACCTTGATATCTCTCCTTCTATCTGCCTATTTGTCTCACATCATGGTATTGAATGTTGAATAGTGACAACTGTCCCCAAGATAAAGGAAGAAAAATCCCCAAATAATGTTTTCCTGTGAAAGGTAATGGTGTGCTTATAGAGCTTGGGAAATAAACTGCAGGGTCTAAACATCTTCATACTTATTCAATAGATATTGGGAGAAGAAATGATATCTAATAACTGAAATTTGTTTGGAGGGTATTGCTTCTCTCTTTAGCTTCCCTCCTTGCAATTTTAGCAATCCAACCCTATTCCACATGATCCACTCTCCTGAATCCCTGATTGCAGGGCCTCTTCCTTGCAGACCCCCCACTGGCCTCTGTATTTCAGAGTTTTCCTGGGGAAATGGAAATGCACAATGGCAAATAGAAACTATTAATTATTTAAAAATGAGAACAAGATAAGATTTTATAACTTAAGGGAGAGAAGGTATTAAAATTACCAAGTTAAACACATTCACTGACCCTAAAAGAGTAAGACATCATCTCAAAAGCATAGTAAACATTTTGAACATCCTAGGGAAGTTGCCTGGGCATTAAACAAAATGGTCAGCAGAATTCTAAGTAGTTTTTTGAATATCATATATACTTAATTTTTTTTCAGTTATTTATGTAAGTGTATATAAAGTGTCTAGAAGGACAGAGCCAACTGTTTCCAGGGTGCTCTCAGGAAGTGAAGAGTCAGATTGGAAATGCAGGAAATTGGGTCTTTGCTACCATTTTTCAGCTCAACAACTTCCAGACATACTCTTAGAAGTTTTTTTTATGACTGGATAACAAATTTCTCAAACTCAGTGCTATTGACATTTGGGGCTGGATCAGTCTTTCTGGTGAGGGCTGTCCTTGGTGCTATAGGGGATGCAGTAACAGTGTCCCTAGCCTCTGCCCACTAGGTGTGTATAGTGGCCTTCTCTGATTATGATGACCAAAAATCCCTCCAATTATTGCCAAAAATTCCCTGCCAAGCAAAATCCATGCCCATTTGAGAACCATTGCTTTACATTTGAGTAATACTTCCAAGTTAAAATTATCATAAAAAGAATAATACTGAATCAGACTCAACCACCACCACTGACCACCAGCCCTAGCTTGACCCCTGATTGCCTAGAAAAGGGAAAGGAATGGGAATCCTGGCTGCTGAGGCAGCCCTTCACTGCTTTCACAGACAGGCCCTTCTGACTCTCCTGACCTTCTATGACCTCTTTAGTCTTTCTGCAATGTCCCACCACTTGCACTCCATCCATTCCACTCAGTTAAAACGTGTGCTCATTCACAATAGGCAGCCTGGGCTTAAATCTTAGCTCTTCTCCATACAAGTTGTGTGCTGTGGAAAAATTATTAAACCACTCTGGCCCCATTTCCTCTTTAAGGTGGAAGAAAATAGCTCCTACATAATGAGTTGTGAGATCTGAATGAGCATATGAAAAGCAACCAGGTCTGGCATAAAGTAAACTGTGTATACAGCTGACCCTTGAACAATGTGTTCAAGGCAAGGAGTTCAAAGCAATGTGTAACAAGGAGTTACAGGCACAAAAAAAAATCTAAGTGGAGCTTTTGACTACTAAAAAACTTAACTACCAATAGCCTACTGTTGACCAGAAGTATGTATATATTCTTGAAATAAAGTAAACTAGAGAAAATAAATTTTTAAAGAAATTATAAGAGAAAATACATTTATAGTACTGCACTGTATTTCTTGAAAGAAATTAGCATATAGTCAGACCTACAGTTCTCATTTTTACCATCATTCACCTTGCACAAAATCTGCAGCAAAGACTTAGTCAACTATGAACTAAAGCAAGTAGCAAACATTTTCTTCAACGGGAGAGTATTTAGGCTCAGAACATACAATCTTGTTATTGCAGCACAAAGGTGGCCCTAGACTGCACTCATAACATAGGTGGCAATGTTCTAATAAAACTTTATTTATAGACATAGAAATTTAAATTTTATGTAATTTTCATGTTATGAAATATTCTTTTTTTTATTTCTTATAACCATTCTTAGTTCATGGGGCATACAAAATAAGCAGCAAGCCAGACTTGGCTGCAGGCTATAATTTTCTAACTCCTGATATAATATTTGTATTTTAAGTTAAATCAACCAATAAGATATACATATTCTCTTTATATAAAGCTTGTGTATGTGTTACTAAGTTTAATCTGAATTATCACCAAGCATTTTTCTTTTTGTTTTGTTTTCAGTTAATTTTGTTTGGAGGGGATGTTTCATTCTTCCTTACTTTTTTCTTCAGTGTGTTTTCCAGTGGTATGTAGATGGAATGTCAAGGAATTTTAAATGCTTCTGTTTAGCCTCTTTTCAAACCTATTTCTACCTCATTCTTTTGAACGACACACTTCGGTACTGTGTCCAGTACCCAAGAAACACAAACAACATAACCAAGATCAGAGGGACCCAAGGCCTGTGAGTGTGGAGGAGAGCCAAGAGGCCAAATGCCCCAGCCTCATAGGGGATAAAGCTGTCAAATGAGCCTCCTCTTCTAACTCTTTAATTCCTAACTCAGGTTTCTGATGACATGGAGGAATGGAAAGCAAGGTGAAAGGGCAGACAGTAGAGAGGAGATGGTGGAAGGAGGAAGAGAAGCACAAGACTGTCCCTGTACTCCATGTCATTCTGATGTTGCATGGTAGCCTCCATTCTCCATCAGCCCCCTCTCTTCCCTTCCTTAAATTCCAGCCAGACTGGCTGAATCCCTTTTCCTTCTGTGCACCTACTGATTCTTCTATGGGATCCCCCCAAACTACAGTCCCATCATCTTTCTTGGGAAACCTAATTGGTGCAACACTATCTTCTACAACATGGTCCACATTCCAATTCCTCCAACTACCCCAATAATATCATTGATAGTTTTTTTTTTTTAATTTTTATTTATTGATGATAGTCACAGAGAGATAGAGAGAGAGGCAGAGACACAGGCAGAGGGAGAAGCAGGCTCCATGCACCCGGAGCCCGACGTGGGATTCGATCCCGGGACTCCAGGATCGCGCCCTGGGCCAAAGGCAGGCGCCAAACCGCTGCGCCACCCAGGGATCCCCTCATTGATAGTTTTTTTTAAATCCAGGAGATAATACAAAATCATATATTGCATTTAGTTGTCACATTTCATACCTGAGCTTTCTTTTTCTTTATTTATACTTATTTTTAATTTTTTATGATTTTGTATATTTTTTGTTGGAGTTAGATTTGCCAACATATGACACCCAGTGCTCATCCCAGAAAGGGCCCCCCTCATTGCCCATCACCCAGTCACCCCATCCCCCTGCCCACCTCCCCTTTCACTACCCCTTGTTCACTTCCCAGTTAAGAGTCTCTCATTTCTGTCACCTCTAATATTTCCCACTCATTTTGTCTCCTTTCCCATATAATCCCTTTCACTATTTTTTATATTCCCCCTATGAATGAAACCATATAATGTTTGTCCTTCTCCAATTGACTTACTTCACTCAGCATAATACCCTCCAGTTCTATCCATGTCAAAGTAAATGCTGGGTATTAGTCCTTTCTAATGGCTGAATAATATTCCATTGTGTATATAGACCACATCTTCTTTATCCATCCATCTTTCGATGGACACCGAGACTTCTTCCACACTTTGGCTATCATGGACATTGCTGATAAAAACATTGAGGAACAGGCATCTCAGCTTTTCACTGCATCTGTATCTTTGGGGTAAATCCCAGGTAGTGCAATTGCTAGGTTGCAGGGTAACTCTACTTTTAACTCTTTGAGGAACCACCACACAGTTTTCCAGAGTGGCTGTACCAGGTCAGTTCAACAGTGCAAGAGTGCTCCCCTTTCTCCCACATCCTATCCAACATTTATTGTTTCCTTTCTTGTTAATTTTCACCATTCTCAGTGGTGTGAGTTGGTATCTCATTGTAGTTTTGATTTGTATTTCCTTGATGGCAAGTGATGTGGAGCATTTTCTCATGTGCTTGTTGGCCATGTCTATGTCTTCCTCTGTGAAATTTCTGTTCATGTCTTTTGCCCATTTCAGGATTGGATTGTTTGTTTCTTTGCTATTGAATTTGATAAGTTCTTTATAGATCTTGGATACTAGCCTTTAATCTGATATGTCATTTGCAAATATCTTCTCCCATTCTGTAGGTTGTTTTTTAGTTTTGTTGACAGTTTCTTTTGTGGTGCAGAAGCTTTTTATCTTGATGAAGTCCCAATACATTTTTGCTTATGTTTCCCTTGACTTCATAGATGTATCTTGCAAGAAGTTGCTGATGTCAGATTGAAAAAGAGTGTTGCCTGTGTTCTCCTCCTGGATTTTGATGGATTCTTGTCTCACATTTAGATCTTTCATCCATTTTGAGTTTATCTTTGTGTATGGTGTAAGAGAGCAATAAGTTAGGCAATCTAAAAGAAATGGAATCATATCTGGAAAATGACAAATTATGAAAACTGGAACAGGAAGAATTAGAAAACCTGAACAGGCCAATAACCAGGCAGGAAATTGAAGCAGTCATCAAACACCTCCCAAGACACAAAAGTCCAGGGCCAGATGGCTTCCCAGGGGAATTCTATCAAATGTTTAAAGAAGAATTAATACCCATTCTACTAGAGCTGCTCCAAAAGATAGAAAGGGATGGAGTATTTCCAAACTTGTTTTATGAGGCCAGCATCACCTTAATTCCAAAATCAGACAAAGACACAACCAGAAAGGAGAATTATACACCAATAATGCTGATGAACACAGATGGAAATATTCTCAACATGATACTAGCCAATAGGATCCAACAATGCATTAAGAAGATTAATCACCATGACCAAATGGGGTTTATCCCCAGGATGCAAGTTTGGTACAACACGCAAAACAATCAATGTGATATCTTCAGTATCTTCAAAGCCAGCTATGAAAGCTCAGACCAAATATCATTCTCAATGGGGAGAAACTGAGAGCCTTTCCCCTAAGATCAGGAACAAGTCAGGGATGTCCACTTTCACAACTGTTATTCAACATGGTACTAGAAATCCTAGCCTCAGCAATCAGACAACAAAAAGAAATAAAAGACATTCAAATTGGCAAAGAAGAAGTCAAACTCTCCTTCACAAATGACATGATACTGTACATAAAAAACCCAAAAGACTCCACCCCAAGATGGCTAGAGCTCATACAGCATTTGGGCAGTGTGGCAGGATACAAAATCGATACCCAGAAATCAGTGACATTTTTATCCACTAACAATGAGACTGAAGAAAGAGAAAGAAAGGAGTCAATACCATTTACAATTGCACCCAAAAGCATAAGATACCTAGGAATAAACCTAACCAAAGAGGTAAAGGATCTATACCTTAAAAACCACAGAAAGACATTGATGAAGACATAAAGAGATGGAAAAACATCCATGCTCATGGACTGGAAGGAGTAATATTGTGAAAATGCCAGTGCTACACGGGGCATTTTACACATTCAATGCAATCACTATCAAAATACCATGGACGTTCTTTAAAGAATTGGAACAAATGCAAAAATTCTCATCCTAAGATTTGTGTGGAATCAGAAAAGACCCCAAATAGCCAGGGGAATATTGATAAAAAAGAAAACCAGAGCCAGGGGCATCACAATGCCAGATTATTTATTTTTTTTTTAATTTTTATTTATTTATTATTATGATAGTCACAGAGAGAGAGAGAGAGAGAGAGGCAGAGACACAGGCGGAGGGAGAAGCAGCTCCATGCACCGGGAGCCTGATGTGGGGACTCGAACCCGGGTCTCCAGGATCGCGCCCTGGGCCAAAGGCAGGCACCAAACCGCTGCAACCACCCAGGGATCCCTCAATGCCAGATTTAAGTTGGTACTACAAAGCTGTGATCACCAAGACAGTGTGGTACTGTCATAAAAACAGACACATAGATCAAATGGAATAGAACAAAGAACCCAGAAACGGGCTCTCAATTCTATTGTAGCACTAATATTTTGACAAGCAGGAAAGACTATCCACTGGAAAAAGGGACAGTCCTCTTCAATAAATGGGTGCTGGGAAAATTGGATAGCCACATGCAGAAGAATGAAACTGACCATTCTCTTACACGATACACAAAGATAAACTCAAAATGAATGAAAGGTCTTTTTTTAAAATTGGTGAATGAAAGATCTAAATGTCAGACAGGAATCAATCAAGATCCAGGAGGGGAACACAGGCAGAACACCCTTTTTGAACTTGACCACAGCAACTTCTTACAAGAATACATCTATGAAGGCAAGGGAAACAAAACAAAACAAAAAAGAACTATTGGCTCTTCATCAAGATAAAAAGCTTTTTGTACAGCAAAAGAAACAGTCAACAAAACTAAAAGACAACCTACAGAATGGGAGAAGAGATTTGCAAATGACATATCAGATAAAGGGCTGGTATCCAACATCTATAAAGAACTTATCAAACTCAACAGCAAAGAAACAAACAATCCAATCCTGAAATGGGCAAAAGACATGAACAGAAATTTCACAGAGGACGACATAGACATGGCCAACAAGCACATGAGAAATGCTCGGCATCACTTGCCATCGGGGAAATAGAAATCAAAACCACAATGAGATACCACCTGACACCAGTGTGAAAGGGGAAAATTAACAAGACAGGAAACAACAAATGTTGGAGAGGATGTGGAGAAAGGGGAACCCTCTTGCACTTTTGGTGTGAATGTGAACTGGTACAGCCACTCTGGAAAACTGTGTGGAGTTTCCTCAAAGAGTTAAAAATAAATCTCCCCATATAAAAAATAGTGAAAGGGAATTAAGGGGAAAGGAGAAAGAATGAGTGGGAAATATCAGAAAGGGAGACAGAACATGAAAGACTCCTAACTCTGGGAAACAAACTAGGGGTGGTGGAAGGGGAGGTGGGCGGGGGATGGCGGTGACCGGGAGGCACTGAGTTGGGCACTTGAAGGGATGAGCACTGGGTGTTATTCTATATGTTGGCAAATTGAACACCAATAAAAACAAATAAATTTGTAATTTAAAAAAAAAGAATAAATCTCCCCTATGACTCAGCAATTGCACTGCTGGGGATTTACCCCAAAGATACAGATGCAGTGAAAAGCTGAGACACCTGCACCCCAATGTTTATAGCAGCAATGTCCACAATAGCCAAGCTGGAGAAGAAGCCTCAGTGTCCTTCGAAAGACGAATAAAGAAGATGTGGTCAATATATACAATGGAATATTACTCAGCCATTAGAAAGGATGTATACCCATCATTTGCTTTGATGTAGATGGAACTGAAGGGTATTATGCTGAGTGAAGTAAGTCCATTGGAGAAGGACAAACATTATATGGTTTCACTCATATGGGGAATATAAAAATAGTGGAAGGGAATAAAGGGAAAGGAGACGAAATGAGTGGGAAAAATTAGGATGACAATGCTTGAAAGACCCCTAACTCTGGGAAATGAACAAGGGGTAGTGGAAGTGGAGGTGGGTGAGGGGATATGGTGACTGGGTGATGGGCACTGAGGAGGGCACTTGACGGGATGAGCACTGGGTGTTATACTATATATTGGCAAATCAAACTCCAATAAAAGAAAATTTTTAAAAAGTTCCAGGTTGTCAAATTAAAAAAAAAATACACTGCAGATCTACAAATGACCCAACCATCTTCCAGTTGGATTTATTGTATAAAACTCTAAGGCATTTGGCTATGTCTTCTCCAGAGTCCTAGGCAGGAAGATTTTTGTGGAATTCCATGGAAGGAACACTCTCAAGGCAAGCCAGACCCTCAGAACCTTGAAGAAACAACCCACCAGCATGAAACAGTTGAGTGCTGAGTCCCCCAGTTAGTTCTCCAGAAATAGCTTCCACTGAAAAGTAATTTGTGCTCATAGTTCAATGAGATATGGAAATGGGTTCACAATGTCTTCTCTTTACTGGTAGGTAACACATTGTCCTGCTAGTAGATGTGTGAGTGAACTAGAAGTGGCTGACCAACACTAAAAAGGCATCAAGTTCTCAGTACCAGCCCCTGAAGAGCACACAAAAGGCAAAAAGGCCACAGAAATAAAGTCAACGAATCAACTTATTTAAATGTTTTTGCAAGTGTATTTGCTTCTTTAAATGGAAGTGAGAGCAGTTGAATATTCTAGAAGATAATTAGACCTCTTCACAGTGTTTCTTCAGCATAGTGAACTCAAATTTCCAAGGTTTGGTTGCAACAATAAAGGTGCAAGAAAACATCTAAAAGAGACAAAAAGAATAATTAGCTTGTAAGAAATAAAAATGAAAAATAAATAAATGGAAGTTTCTATTTCTGGGTTTCTTATTTCTAAACCAAATTTCAGAATTTGGTTTCAGGCTGGCTAAAATCAGCTTAAGCCAGCCATACCCCTGCAGTCCCTGGAGCTATAGTATCTGAGACCAGATGGGAGTGGAGCCAGCCTCGCTCACCAGAATGAATCCCTCCCAATTCACCTCCCTGTTATCTGAAGCCATCATGTATAGCAGGAGCCCAGAATATTGTTATTCTCAGAAATTCTCATCTCCAGCTTGGGCCTTCATTCAGCCACGGTGATTTCTCTGCAGCCTACTGAGATTGCATGCTGCATGGAGGGCCCAATGAGTCCTTCCCAAGAGAAGCAACCCAACAGGAATAATACAGAGTCCTACACATCTTGGTGGGGCAGGTCAAGGTTGGCCAGAGACAAGAAGCAAAACTTGAAGCCAGGGAACTGAGGGGACACATAGAGCTCTTCCCAGGACATGCAGAATGAGCAGAGAGAGTTTCAGGCTCTTGTGTGAGATGAATTCACTTATGTCCCTCCTCTCACTCCTAAAATTTGTATTCACTTAGAATAAAAATACAAATGAGAAATCCTTCACTATATCAATGAAAACATGAATGCAACATTAAATAGAATTGAAGTTATAGAAGATACAAATATTGAGGATCAGCTTGAGGAAGAAAATAGGACCAAGCTACCAGCAGTCTAGTCAAACCCTTGGTGAGTAATTCAACATCCAGGAACTCTGTCTACAAGGGAACAATAATAACACAAATAGAAATAAAGAATATTTATTAAAGCAATGTTCATAATAGCTAAAAGTTAGAAAAACTTAACCAATTCTCAGGGATTTGCTAAGTGAAATGTGGAACACCATTAAATGAAATCACATAGTTCCACTATCTGATGCTTTCCAATATTTTACAGTTTTATAAATTCTTAGAGTTATTATTAAATGAAAATCTGAATTATAGAATAGTATACAGTAGGATCCCAACTACACAAAAATGCAGATATAAAATATAGGAAAACTAGTATAAAAATATATGGACAGTGGTAAACTTTACATAAGGTAAACTTTACATAATAACTGATTTTAAGTAGCTTAAAATTTTTGAAAGTTCTAAATATTCTACATGTATCAGGCTAATAACTATTTAAAATCATGTCAAGTTTTAAATTTATATTTCAAGGATCTCAGATGTTTGCCTTTTATTCCTTTCTAAATCCCAATAAATAACTAAAGAAAGCAGATAAGGTCAAATCTGCAGTAGCTCTATGAAACAGGAGGGGACATTGTCCAAGGACAGAGACAGAGAGGATTCTCTGCGTGATAAGAAGTGGATGCAATCAGGGTGACCAAGTCTACTGAATGCCAGTTGCTCCATGTAGAGGATGAGAACATAAGAGGAAACCAAGAGAGCAAACTGCCTCCAAACTCCACAAACCTTGAAGTTATACTTAACTCTTTTTACTCTCCCTTACAATCAATCAGCAAATTCCAAGCCTTTCACAGACATCTAGAACCGAGTACTTCCTCCATCCTAACCAACATCATCTCTCATCTGATCTATTCCATTAGACTCCTAACAGATTCCTATTAATCCACTCCTGCCTCTATGCCGTCTTTTCTCCATGTGTCTCTCAGTGTCTGTACTTCTTCTATTCATACCTGGTGTATCTTGAAAGACCAATGACTTTTATGGGCTGTGTCAATGGGCACTCTCACCCTATGACCTCAACTCTCTGTGACAATGGGAACCCTGCTCTCTGACCTCCATAGATCACATCACTGGGCACCCTCTGGCTTCCAGTTGGGTTTGGCCAAGGGGAGATAGAGGAAGGAAGTGGGAAGCATGAGGAGTTGAGGTCAGGGGGTTCCAGTGGGTTGGCTGTGGCTCCTGACAGGGACCCTCTGGTTGCTCCAGAAAAAAAATATATTAAAAAGCAAAGCCTAGAAGTGAAAACTTGGATGATCAGTAGGAAGCAACCAAGTGAAGTGGTGGGGAGATCACCTTTCACATACATCAGAATGAAAACATTTAAGATTCAACCCCAAGTGCTGAGGGAAAATGAACAACCACATACATCACTATGGAAGATGTGCTGGTTCAACCACTTTGGAGAGTAAAACTGAGGTTTCAAGTCACATGTAGTGGCCCCAGGAGCGCTGAAGCTGCATGTGTAGCAGTATGGCAGCCCTACTCTAGAGGGTGCCCCCGGGGATAGCCTCAAACCTGCTCAGTCAGCATGCATACAAACTGTCACTGCTGCATTGTGGTTAAGAGTGAAATTTTAAGACAACCACAGTATCCAAAATAGTGAGATGGTCAAATACAACATAATACAGTCATATAAGAGCTTAATATGCAGTAACAAAAACAATTTTGGCTGATTTCTATATACCTTAAATGGCCCTAGAAATCATTTGGCATAAATAAATAATAACAGATTGTACCAACATAACAAATCTCATAACAAGAGAAAGATCCAAAATGTACATAAATTTTGAAAAACACACAAAACTCTGCATTCACAAATTTAAAAAAATTTTAATGGGTAAGAACACATTTTTTTCAGTGTAGAGAATATTTACTATGGAGTATTTGGGGATCAACACTTGTGGAAAGTGGATGGGATATTCCACAGCTTGGTTTTACAAGTTATAAGCCTAATGGCAGAGGGAAGATGGGGGTAGTGACAGGTACAGGGAGAAGCTTTCGCATTTTCTTCAACAAGGAGTGATGGTAATGGAGGTGGGTGGGTAAGAACACTTCTCAACAATTTGAGTGTTTATATTTGAGAGGGAGAAGTGGAATGCATGTTTAACATTTTACTTGTTGAAATAAACATTTAAATTAATGTAATAAAATGATTACAGTTATAAAATCAAGTTCATGGTTATTTGATATATCATTCTTAGTATCTACCAGAACTTTTAAAATATTACTTAATTAAAACCTAGTAATTTATAATAATAGCAATTTATAATAACAACTTACTCTCTAGATGTAGCCATCCACTCATGTTTGGTATTCTGCTGTGGTGCCTACTATTCATCAGAATATGAAGATGTATTTTATTTGCACATGTATGGGCAATTTTTCAGGAACCACTAATCTGCCATTATTTTTGCTTAGCCATATCTCATGCCAGCCAGCCTTAGGTATTCACCAAACAGGTGAAGAAAATTCAAAAGACACAGAAATATACATACTTGTAAATGCAGTTTCAACTATGAAAGAGAAAAATTAGAAGTAACTTTATGAAAATATCATAAAGACAAATTTGAACAAGGGAAAGGAAAATTACTTCTGTCTAGCCCAGATTGCAGGATAGTAAGAAACAATGAATGGGTGTTGCTTTAAGCCACTAAGTGTTATGTGTGTTTTGGCAGGGGTGAAGAGTACCAGCAAAAACTGATAGAAACAGTTTATGTCTGTGTCTGGAATCTGGCTATCCTTGGTCCTGAATATGATTAGAATATGGTTTAAAAGGAGACAAGAAAATTAAAGCAGGATTGGTCCTATTGGTTTTCTCTGTCCAGTATGCAGATCTGACCAGGCCATCACTGCCTCCACCTGAGGCACATACCTTTTGGATTTGGGGATCCTTTTGTAATAGGCAATATTCATTTTCTCCTGAAATTTTCTTGCACATTGTTCGGGCAATTTTGACCTCAAGAAAGTAGTTTAAACTCTCTGTGACCTGTCAAGGAGTAATTTAGAAATTAGATATCATAAACGAATGCATGATACCAACTGTCATCTCTGATAAATAAACATATCCTGCTTAGGGCAAATAATACCTCCCCATCTCCCTCCCTTCTATAGTTTCCTTGCCAGAAATTTTGAGGTAACAGGAGGGGATGAGTTCTTACCTTGATATCTCTCCTTCTATCTGCCTATTTGTCTCACATCATGGTATTGAATGTTGAATAGTGACAACTGTCCCCAAGATAAAGGAAGAAAAATCCCCAAATAATGTTTTCCTGTGAAAGGTAATGGTGTGCTTATAGAGCTTGGGAAATAAACTGCAGGGTCTAAACATCTTCATACTTATTCAATAGATATTGGGAGAAGAAATGATATCTAATAACTGAAATTTGTTTGGAGGGTATTGCTTCTCTCTTTAGCTTCCCTCCTTGCAATTTTAGCAATCCAACCCTATTCCACATGATCCACTCTCCTGAATCCCTGATTGCAGGGCCTCTTCCTTGCAGACCCCCCACTGGCCTCTGTATTTCAGAGTTTTCCTGGGGAAATGGAAATGCACAATGGCAAATAGAAACTATTAATTATTTAAAAATGAGAACAAGATAAGATTTTATAACTTAAGGGAGAGAAGGTATTAAAATTACCAAGTTAAACACATTCACTGACCCTAGAAGAGTAAGACATCATCTCAAAAGCATAGTAAACATTTTGAACATCCTAGGGAAGTTGCCTGGGCATTAAACAAAATGGTCAGCAGAATTCTAAGTAGTTTTTTGAATATCATATATACTTAAATTTTTTTCAGTTATTTATGTAAGTGTATATAAAGTGTCTAGAAGGACAGAGCCAACTGTTTCCAGGGTGCTCTCAGGAAGTGAAGAGTCAGATTGGAAATGCAGGAAATTGGGTCTTTGCTACCATTTTTCAGCTCAACAACTTCCAGACATACTCTTAGAAGTTTTTTTTTTATGACTGGATAACAAATTTCTCAAAATCAGTGCTATTGACATTTGGGGCTGGATCAGTCTTTCTGGTGAGGGCTGTCCTTGGTGCTATAGGGGATGCAGTAACAGTGTCCCTAGCTTCTGCCCACTAGGTGTGTATAGTGGCCTTCTCTGATTGTGATGACCAAAAATCCCTCCAATTATTGCCAAAAATTCCCTGCCAAGCAAAATCCATGCCCATTTGAGAACCATTGCTTTACATTTGAGTAATACTTCCAAGTTAAAATTATCATAAAAAGAATAATACTGAATCAGACTCAACCACCACCACTGACCACCAGCCCTAGCTTGACCCCTGATTGCCTAGAAAAGGGAAAGGAATGGGAATCCTGGCTGCTGAGGCAGCCCTTCACTGCTTTCACAGACAGGCCCTTCTGACTCTCCTGACCTTCTATGACCTCTTTAGTCTTTCTGCAATGTCCCACCACTTGCACTCCATCCATTCCACTCAGTTAAAATGTGTGCTCATTCACAATAGGCAGCCTGGGCTTAAATCTTAGCTCTTCTCCATACAAGTTGTGTGCTGTGGAAAAATTATTAAACCACTCTGGCCCCATTTCCTCTTTAAGGTGGAAGAAAATAGCTCCTACGTAATGAGTTGTGAGATCTGAATGAGCATATGAAAAGCAACCAGGTCTGGCATAAAGTAAACTGTATATACAGCTGACCCTTGAACAATGTGTTCAAGGCAAGGAGTTCAAAGCAATGTGTAACAAGGAGTTACAGGCACAATCAAAAATCTAAGTGGAGCTTTTGACTACTAAAAAACTTAACTACCAATAGCCTACTGTTGACCAGAAGTATGTATATATTCTTGAAATAAAGTAAACTAGAGAAAATAAATTTTTAAAGAAATTATAAGAGAAAATACATTTATAGTACTGCACTGTATTTCTTGAAAGAAATTAGCATATAGTCAGACCTACGGTTCTCATTTTTACCATCATTCACCTTGCACAAAATCTTCAGCAAAGACTTAGTCAACTATGAACTAAAGCAAGTAGCAAACATTTTCTTCAACGGGAGAGTATTTAGGCTCAGAACATACAATCTTGTTATTGCAGCACAAAGGTGGCCCTAGACTGCACTCATAACATAGGTGGCAATGTTCTAATAAAACTTTATTTATAGACATAGAAATTTAAATTTTATGTAATTTTCATGTTATGAAATATTCTTTTTTTTATTTCTTATAACCATTCTTAGTTCATGGGGCATACAAAATAAGCAGCAAGCCAGACTTGGCTGCAGGGTATAATTTTCTAACTCCTGATATAATATTTGTATTTTAAGTTAAATCAACCAATAAGATATACATATTCTCTTTATATAAAGCTTGTGTATGTGTTACTAAGTTTAATCTGAATTATCACCAAGCATTTTTCTTTTTGTTTTGTTTTCAGTTAATTTTGTTTGGAGGGGATGTTTCATTCTTCCTTACTTTTTTCTTCAATGTGTTTTCCAGTGGTATGTAGATGGAATGTCAAGGAATTTTAAATGCTTCTGTTTAGCCTCTTTTCAAACCTATTTCTACCTCATTCTTTTGAACGACACACTTCAGTACTGTGTCCAGTACCCAAGAAACACAAACAACATAACCAAGATCAGAGGGACCCAAGGCCTGTGAGTGTGGAGGAGAGCCAAGAGGCCAATTTCCCCAGCCTCATAGGGGATAAAGCTGTCAAATGAGCCTCCTCTTCTAACTCTTTAATTCCTAACTCAGGTTTCTGATGACATGGAGGAATGGAAAGCAAGGTGAAAGGGCAGACAGTAGAGAGGAGATGGTGGAAGGAGGAAGAGAAGCACAAGATTGTCCCTGTACTCCATGTCATTCTGATGTTGCACGGTAGCCTCCATTCTCCATCAGCCCCCTCTCTTCCCTTCCTTAAATTCCAGCCAGACTGGCTGAATCCCTTTTCCTTCTGTGCACCTACTGATTCTTCTATGGGATCCCCCCAAACTACAGTCCCATCATCTTTCTTGGGAAACCTAATTGGTGCAACACTATCTTCTACAACATGGTCCACATTCCAATTCCTCCAACTACCCCAATAATATCATTGATAGTTTTTTTTAAATCCAGGAGATAATACAAAATCATATATTGCATTTAGTTGTCACATTTCATACCTGAGCTTTCTTTTTCTTTATTTATACTTATTTTTAATTTTTTATGATTTTGTATATTTTTTGTTGGAGTTAGATTTGCCAACATATGACACCCAGTGCTCATCCCAGAAAGGGCCCCCCTCATTGCCCATCACCCAGTCACCCCATCCCCCTGCCCACCTCCCCTTTCACTACCCCTTGTTCACTTCCCAGTTAAGAGTCTCTCATTTCTGTCACCTCTAATATTTCCCACTCATTTTGTCTCCTTTCCCATATAATCCCTTTCACTATTTTTATATTCCCCCTATGAATGAAACCATATAATGTTTGTCCTTCTCCAATTGACTTACTTCACTCAGCATAATACCCTCCAGTTCTATCCATGTCAAAGTAAATGCTGGGTATTAGTCCTTTCTAATGGCTGAATAATATTCCATTGTGTATATAGACCACATCTTCTTTATCCATCCATCTTTCGATGGACACCGAGACTTCTTCCACACTTTGGCTATCATGGACATTGCTGATAAAAACATTGAGGAACAGGCATCTCAGCTTTTCACTGCATCTGTATCTTTGGGGTAAATCCCAGGTAGTGCAATTGCTAGGTTGCAGGGTAACTCTACTTTTAACTCTTTGAGGAACCACCACACAGTTTTCCAGAGTGGCTGTACCAGGTCAGTTCAACAGTGCAAGAGTGCTCCCCTTTCTCCCACATCCTATCCAACATTTATTGTTTCCTTTCTTGTTAATTTTCACCATTCTCGGTGGTGTGAGTTGGTATTTCATTGTAGTTTTGATTTGTATTTCCTTGATGGCAAGTGATGTGGAGCATTTTCTCATGTGCTTGTTGGCCATGTCTATGTCTTCCTCTGTGAAATTTCTGTTCATGTCTTTTGCCCATTTCAGGATTGGATTGTTTGTTTCTTTGCTATTGAATTTGATAAGTTCTTTATAGATCTTGGATACTAGCCTTTAATCTGATATGTCATTTGCAAATATCTTCTCCCATTCTGTAGGTTGTTTTTTAGTTTTGTTGACAGTTTCTTTTGTGGTGCAGAAGCTTTTTATCTTGATGAAGTCCCAATACATTTTTGCTTATGTTTCCCTTGACTTCATAGATGTATCTTGCAAGAAGTTGCTGATGTCAGATTGAAAAAGAGTGTTGCCTGTGTTCTCCTCCTGGATTTTGATGGATTCTTATCTCACATTTAGATCTTTCATCCATTTTGAGTTTATCTTTGTGTATGGTGTAAGAGAGCAATAAGTTAGGCAATCTAAAAGAAATGGAACCATATCTGGAAAATGACAAATTATGAAAACTGGAACAGGAAGAATTAGAAAACCTGAACAGGCCAATAACCAGGCAGGAAATTGAAGCAGTCATCAAACACCTCCCAAGACACAAAAGTCCAGGGCCAGATGGCTTCCCAGGGGAATTCTATCAAACGTTTAAAGAAGAATTAATACCCATTCTACTAGAGCTGCTCCAAAAGATAGAAAGGGATGGAGTATTTCCAAACTTGTTTTATGAGGCCAGCATCACCTTAATTCCAAAATCAGACAAAGACACAACCAGAAAGGAGAATTATACACCAATAATGCTGATGAACACAGATGGAAATATTCTCAACATGATACTAGCCAATAGGATCCAACAGTGCATTAAGAAGATTAATCACCGGGATCCCTGGGTGGCGCAGCGGTTTGGCGCCTGCCTTTGGCCCAGGGCGTGATCCTGGAGACCCAGGATCGAATCCCACGTCGGGCTCCTGGTGCATGGAGCCTGCTTCTCCCTCTGCCTGTGTCTCTGCCTCTCTCTCTCCCTCTCTCTGTGACTATCATAAATAAATAAAAATTAAAAAAAAAAAGAAGATTAATCACCATGACCAAATGGGGTTTATCCCCAGGATGCAAGTTTGGTACAACACGCAAAACAATCAATGCGATATCTTCAGTATCTTCAAAGCCAGCTATGAAAGCTCAGACCAAATATCATTCTCAATGGGGAGAAACTGAGAGCCTTTCCCCTAAGATCAGGAACAACTCAGGGATGTCCACTTTCACAACTGTTATTCAACATGGTACTAGAAATCCTAGCCTCAGCAATCAGACAACAAAAAGAAATAAAAGACATTCAAATTGGCAAAGAAGAAGTCAAACTCTCCTTCACAAATGACATGATACTGTACATAAAAAACCCAAAAGACTCCACCCCAAGATGGCTAGAGCTCATACAGCATTTGGGTAGTGTGGCAGGATACAAAATCAATACCCAGAAATCAGTGACATTTTTATCCACTAACAATGAGACAGAAGAAAGAGAAAGAAAGGAGTCAATACCATTTACAATTGCACCCAAAAGCATAAGATACCTAGGAATAAACCTAACCAAAGACGGTAAAGGATCTATACCTTAAAAACCACAGAAAGACATTGATGAAGACATAAAGAGATGGAAAAACATCCATGCTCATGGACTGGAAGGAGTAATATTGTGAAAATGCCAGTGCTACACGGGGCATTTTACACATTCAATGCAATCACTATCAAAATACCATGGACTTTCTTTAAAGAATTGGAACAAATGCAAAAATTCTCATCCTAAGATTTGTGTGGAATCAGAAAAGACCCCAAATAGCCAGGGGAATATTGAAAAAAAAGAAAACCAGAGCCAGGGGCATCACAATGCCAGATTTATTTATTTTTTTTTTAATTTTTATTTATTTATTTATTTATGATAGTCACAGAGAGAGAGAGAGAGAGAGAGGCAGAGACACAGGCGGAGGGAGAAGCAGGCTCCATGCACCGGGAGCCTGATGTGGGACTCGATCCCGGGTCTCCAGGATCGCGCCCTGGGCCAAAGGCAGGCACCAAACCGCTGCGCCACCCAGGGATCCCTCAATGCCAGATTTAAGTTGTACTACAAAGCTGTGATCACCAAGACAGTGTGGTACTGTCATAAAAACAGACACATAGATCAATGGAATAGAACAAAGAACCCAGAAACGGGCTCTCAATTCTATTGTTCACTAATATTTGACAAGCAGGAAAGACTATCCACTGGAAAAAGGACAGTCTCTTCAATAAATGGTGCTGGGAAAATTGGACAGCCACATGCAGAAGAATGAAACTGGACCATTCTCTTACACGATACACGAAGATAAACTCAAAATGAATGAAAGGTCTTTTTTTTAAATTGTGAATGAAAGATCTAAATGTCAGACAGGAATCAATCAAGATCCAGGAGGGGAACACAGGCAACACCCTTTTTGAACTTAACCACAGCAACTTCTTACAAGATACATCTATGAAGGCAAGGGAAACAAAACAAAACAAAAAAGAACTATTGGCTCTTCATCAAGATAAAAAGCTTTTGTACAGCAAAAGAAACAGTCAACAAAACTAAAAGACAACCTACAGAATGGGAGAAGAGATTTGCAAATGACATATCAGATAAAGGGCTGGTATCCAACATCTATAAAGAACTTATCAAACTCAACAGCAAAGAAACAAACAATCCAATCCTGAAGTGGGCAAAGACATGAAGAGAAATTTCACAGAGAATTGAGGAGGGGCAAGAAGGCGGAAGAGTAGGGTCCCCAAAACACCTTCCCCACCAAATAACCTAGATAACCTTCAAATCATCCTGAAAATGTACGAATTCGGACTGAGATTTAAAGAGAGAACAGCTGGAATGCTACAGTGAGAAGAGTTCGGGCTTCTATCAAGGTAGGAAGACGGGGAAAAAGAAATAAAGAAACAAAAGGCCTCCAAGGGGGAGGGGCCCCGCGAGGAGCCGGGTTGAGGCCGGGGCGAGTGTCCCCAGGACAGGAGTGCCCCGTCCCGGAGAAGCAGGAGCTGCACCAACCTTCCTGGGGGAAAGGGGCCCGCAGGGAGTTAGAGCAGGACCCAGGAGGGTGGGGATGCCCTCGGGCTCCCGGGGACACTAACAGGCACCTGCGCCCCGGGGAGATGCGCCGAGCTCCCTAAGGGCTGCAGCGCGCACGGCGGGACCCGGAGCAGCTCGGAGGGGCTCGGGCGGCGGCTCCGGGAGGGGGCTGCGGGGCGGGAGCACAAATCCAACAGCGCAGGCCCCGGAGCACTGGGCGCCGGGACGCAGCCCAGGATCCAGCCTCCCCTCCCCGCCCCGGGACAGGCAGAGGCCAGTAGGGCCCAGGACAGCGAGGAAGCTCCTGCCCCGAGCTGAGCAGATCAGCAGCCCCACCCGGGAGCCTCCAGGCCCTACAGACGGAGAGCCCTGGAGCTACTGCGGGAGCTGACTCCAGGGCTGCAGAGCTGGCCCCGCCACTGCGGTTGTTCCTCCTAGGGCCTCACGGGGTAAACAACCCCCACTGAGCCTCACAGTGGCCTCACCGGATAAGCAGCTTAAACATTATTCACTGAACCCTGCACCAGGCAGGGGCTGAGAAGCTCCCCCAAGTGATAACACTTGAAAATCAGCACAACAGGCCCCTCCCCCAGAAGACAAGCGAGACGGACAAGTTCCAGGGGAAGTCAAGGGACTTAAAGTACACAGAATCAGAAGATACTCCCATTTTTTTCTCTTTTTGATTTCTGTTTGCTTCCCCCACCCTTTTTCCCCCTTTCTTTTTCTTTCTCTTTTTCTTTCTTCCTTTTTTCTTTTTTCTTTTTCTCTATTCTTTCCTTCTTTCTCGCCTCTCTTTTTCTCCTTTTCCCAATACAACTTGTTTTGGCCACTCTGCACTGAGCAAAATGACTAGAAGGAAAACCTCACCTTAAAAGAAAGAATCAGAAACAGTCCCCTCTCCCACAGAGTTACAAAATCTGGATTACAATTCAATGTCAGAAAACCAATTCAGAAGCACTATTATACAGTTACTGGTGGCTCTAGAAAAAAAAAGCATAAAGGACTCAAGAGACTTCATGACTGCAGAATTTAGATCCAGTCAGGCAGAAATTAAAAATCCATTGAATGAGATGCAATCCAAAATAGAAGTCCTAACAACGAGGGTTAACAAGGTGGAAGAATGAGTGAGTGACATAGAAGACAAGTTGATGGCAAAGAGGGAAACTGAGGAAAAAAGAGACAAACAATTAAAAGACCATGAGGATAGATTAAGGGAAATAAACGATAGCCTGAGGAAGAAAAACCTACATTTAATTGGGGTTCCCGAGGGCGCCGAAAGGGCCAGAGGGCCAGAATATGTATTTGAACAAATCCTAGCTGAAAACTTTCCTAATCTGGGAAGGGAAACAGGCATTCAGATCCAGGAAATAGAGAGATTCACCCCCCCCCCAAAATCAATAAAAACCGTTCAACACCTCGACATTTAATAGTGAAGCTTGCAAATTCCAAAGATAAAGAGAAGATCCTTAAAGCAGCAAGAGACAAGAAATCCCTGACTTTATGGGGAGGAGTATTAGGGTAACCACAGACCTCTCCACAGAGACCTGGCAGGCCAGAAAGGGCTGGCAGGATATATTCAGGGTCCTAAGAGTTGAGAAGAACATGCAACCAAGAATACTTTATCCAGCAAGGCTTTCATTCAAAATGGAAGGAGAGATCAAGAGCTTCCAAGACAGGCAGGAACTGAAAGTATATGTGACCTCCAAACCAGTTCTGCAAGAAATTGTAAGGGGGACTCCTAAAATTCCCCTTTAAGAAGAAGTTCAGTGGAACAATCCACAAAAACAAGGACTGAATGAATGAATATCATGATGACACTAAACTCATATCTTTCAATAGTAACTCTGAACGTGAACAGGATTAACGACCCCATCAAAAGGCGCAGGGTTTCAGACTGGATAAAAAAGCAGGGCCCATCTATTTGCTGTCTACAAGAGACTCATTTTAGACAGAAGGACACCTTCAACCTGAAAATAAAAGGTTGGAGAACCATTTACCATTCAAATGGTCCTTAAAAGAAAGCAGGGGTAGCCATCCTCACCTCAGATATCCTAAAATATTCCCCGAAGACTGTAGTGAGAGATGAAGAGGGACACTATCTCATACTCAAAGGATCTATCCAACAAGAGGACTTAACAATCCTCAATATATATGCCCCGAATGTGGGAGCTCCCAAATATTTAAATCAATTAATAACCAAAGTCAAGAAATACTTAGATAATAATACACTTATATTTGGTGACTTCAATGTAGCTCTTTCTATACTCGATAGGTCTTCTAAGCACAACATCTCCAAGGAATCCAGAGCTTTAAATGATACACTGGACCAGATGGATTTCACAGATATCTACAGAAGTTTATATCCAAACTCTGCCTAATACACATTCTTCTCAAGTGCACATGGAACTTTC
Organism: Vulpes lagopus; assembly: GCF_018345385.1. NCBI lineage: Eukaryota > Metazoa > Chordata > Mammalia > Carnivora > Canidae > Vulpes > Vulpes lagopus. The sequence goes on from NC_054841.1 coordinate 47,748,187, forward strand.
TCCAGAATAGACCACATACTGGGTGACAAATCGGGTCTGAACTGATACCAAAAGATTGTGATCATCCCTTATATATTCTCAGACCATAATGCCTTGAAATCAAAACAAGAAGTTTGGAAGGACCTCAAACACATGGAGGTTAAGGACCATCCTGCTAAAAGATGAAAGGATCAACCAGGAAATTAAGGAAGAATTAAAAAGATACATGGAAACTAATGAGAATGAAGACACAACCGTTCAAAATCTTTGGGATGCAGCAAAAGCACTCCTGAGGGGGAAATACATTGCAATACAAGCATCCCTTCAAAAACTGGAAAGAGCTCAAATACAAAAGCTAACCTTACACATAAAGGAGCTAGAGAAAAAACAGCAGATAGATCCTACACCCAGCAGAAGAAGAGAGTTAATTAAGATTCGAGTAGAACTCAACGAAATCGAGACCAGAAGAACTGTGGAACAGATCAACATAACCAGGAGTTGGTTCTTTGAAAAAATTAATAAGATAGATAAACCATTAGCCAGCCTTATTAAAAAGAAGAGCGAGAAGACTCAAATTAATAAAATCATGAATGAGAAAGGAGAGATCACTACCAACACCAAGGAAATACAAACGATTTTAAAAACATATTATGAACAGCTATATGCCAATAAATTAGGCAATCTAGAAGAAATGGACGCATTCCTGGAAAGCCACAAACTACTAAAACTAGAACAGGAAGAAATAGAAAAGCCGAACAGGCCAATAACCAGTGAGGAAATTGAAGCAGTCATCAAAAACCTCCCAAGACACAAAAGTCCAGGGCCACATGGCTTCCCAGGGGAATTCTATCAAACGTTTAAAGGAGAAACCATACTTATTCTACTAAAGCTGTTTGGAAACATAGAAAGTGATGGAGTACTTCCAAATTCGTTCTATGAGGCCAGCATCACCTTAATTCCGAAACCAGACAAAGACCCCACCAAAAAGGAGAATTATAGACCAATATCCCTGATGAACATGGATGCAAAAATTCTCAACAAGATACTAGCCAATCGGATCCAACAACACATTAAGAATATTATTCACCATGACCAAGTAGGATTTATCCCTGTGACACAAGGCTGGTTCAACACTCGTAAAACAATCAATGTGTTTCATCATATCAGCAAGAGAAAAACCAAGAACCATATGATCCTCTCATTAGACGCAAAGAAAGCATTTGACAAAATACAGCATCCATTCCTGATCAAAACTCTTCAGAGCGTAGGGATAGAGGAAACTTTCCTCGACATCTTAAAAGCCATCTACGAAAAGCAAATATCATTCTCACTGGGGAAGCACTGGGAGCCTTTCCCCTAAGATCAGGAACCAGACAGGGATGTCCACTCTCACCACTGCTATTCAACATAGTACTGGAAGTCCTCGCCTCAGCAATCAGACAACAAAAAGACATTAAAGGCATTCAAACTGGCAAAGAAGAAGTCAAACTCTCCCTCTTCGCCGATGACATGATACTCTACATAGAAAACCCAAAAGCCTCCACCCCAAGATTGCTAGAACTCATACAGCAATTTGGTAGCGTGGCAGGATACAAAATCAATGCCCAGAAATCAATGGCATTTCTATACACTAACAATGAGACTGAAGAAAGAAAATTAAGGAGTCAATCCCATTTACAATTGCACCCAAAAGCATAAGATACCTAGGAATAAAGCTAACCAAAGAGGTAAAGGACCTATACCCTAAAAACTATAGAACACTTCTGAAAGAAATTGAGGAAGACACAAAGAGATGGAAAAATATTCCATGCTCCTGGATTAGCAAAACTAATATTGTAAACATGTCAATTGTACCCAGGGCAATTTACACGTTTAATGCAATCCCTATCAGAATACCATGGACTTTCTTCAGAGAGTTAGAACAAATTATTTTAAGATTTGTGTGGAATCAGAAAAGACCCCGAATAGCCAGGGGAATTTTAAAAAAGAAAACCATAGCTGGGGGCATCACAATGCCAGATTTCAGGTTGTACTACAAAGCTGTGGTCATCAAGACAGTGTGGTACTGGCACAAAAGCAGACACATAGATCAGTGGAAGAGAATCGAAAACCCAGAAGTAGACCCTGAACTTTATGGTCAACTAATATTCGATAAAGGGGGAAGACTATCCATTGGAAGAAAGACAGTCTCTTCATCAAATGGTGCTGGGAAAATTGGACATCCACATGCAGAAGAATGAAACTAGACCACTCTCTTTCACCATACACGAAGATAAACTCAAAATGGATGAAAGATCTAAATGTGAGACAAGATTCCACCAAAATCCTAGAGGAGAACACAGGCAACACCCTTTTTGAACTTGGCCACAGTAACTTCTTGCAAGATACATCCACGAAGGCAAAAGAAACAAAAGCAAAAATGAACTATTGGGACTTCAACAAGATAAGAAGCTTTTGCACAGCAAGGGATACAGTCAACAAAACTGAAAGACCACTTACAGAATGGGTGGCAGCCAGTGAGGGGGGGAACTTGACATAATGAGCACTGGGTGTTATTCTGTATGTTGGCAAATTGAACACCAATAAAAAATAAATTTATTATTAAAAAAATCGGGCACTGTACAGCTCAAAAAGTTAAGGACGAGCCCCAATGTTTTACAAGTTCCCATTTCTGGTATGAAATTCCCTACTTTTGGGACACCTGTGTGGCTCAGCGATTGAGAATCTGCCTTTGGCTCTGGGCATGGTCCCAGAATCTGGGATCAAGTCCCATATTGGTCTCCTTGCATGGAGACTGCTTCTCCCTCTGCCTGGGTGTCAGCCCCCCCACCCACACAAATAAATAAGTAATTTTTTTAAAAAAAGAAAGAAAAGAAAAAAGAAAAAGGAAAAAAGAAATTCCTACATTCAGGACTTCTAGGTTATCCCATCATAACGAAGCCTCACAGAATGGACCTAAGAGGTGGTCCAGAGAAATCAGGATGGACAAAAATTTTTCACATGTAACCCCACACCCCACTTCCCAATAGTCAAAATCATGAGGAAGAGGGGGAAAGCAGGTCAGGTAGACACCAGAAAACTGAAATCCACTCCTCTTCCCCAGGCACAAGCACCAGAACCGATGCCTAACCTACTCCCTGTGCCTCCACCTCTTTCAGATGGCTGAGAGTCACCCACATATGAAGCCTGTATTGGCGGAGGAAAAAACAGGAGACCAAGATGAAGGAACAGGCAGAGGTGGCAGCAGAAGGGTGGAAGGTTGACAGATAAGAAAAAGGAAAAGAAGCTCTTTTACGGTTACTGTGGCACAAGGTACCATGAGCTGCAAAGTCTCCCACGACACCCTGTAAGAGGCAGTGCAGGGGGTCCTGCACAGGAACCAACGCAAGAGCTGGAAGTTTCTGGATATGGTAGAGCTGCAGATCAGCCTGAAGAACTATGATCCTTAGAAGGACAAATGCTTCTCAAGCACCATCCACCCCCCACCCCAAGTTCTCTGTGTGTGTTTGGGGGGGGGCAGCAGCACTGTGATGAGGCCATGCTGTGGGTGTTCCCCACATGGACATTGAGGTGCTGAAGAAACTCAAAAAGAATAAAAAACTAGTCAAGAAGTTGGCCAAGAAGTATGATGCCTTTTTGGCTTCAGAATCTCTGATCAAGCAGATCCCACAAATCCTGGGTCCTGGCCTGAATAAAGCTGGCAAGGTCCCTTCCTTGTTGACCCACAATGAGAATATGGTGGCCAAAGTGGATGAAGTGAGGTCCACCATCAAATTCCAGATGAAGAAGGTGCTATGTCTGGCAGTGGCTGTTGGCCACATGAAGGTGACAGGTGATGAGCTTCTGTACAACATTCTCTTAGCCATCAATTTCCTAGTGTCATTGCTCAAGCAGAATTGGCAGAATGTCCAGGCTTTATATATCAAGAGCACCACTGGCAAGCCCTAGCGCCTTTACTAAGAAAGTTTATAAATCCTAGTGCTACCATTTAAAAAAGGGGGGGGGGATTAGGGTCTATATCCTAAAAACTATAGAGCACTTCTAAAAGAAACTGAGGAAGACACAAAGCGATGGAAAAATATTCCATGCTCCAGGATTGGAAGAATTAATATTGTGAAAATGTCAATGTTACCCAGGGCAATTTACACATTTAATGCAATCCCTATCAAAATACCATGGACTTTCTTCAGAGTGTTAGAATAAATTATTTTAAGATGTGTGTGGAACCCAAATAGCCAGGGGAATTTTAAAAAAGAAAACCATATCTGGGGGCATCACAATGCCAGATTTCAGGTTGTACTACAAAGCTGTGGTCATCAAGACAGTGTGGTACTGGCACAAAAACAGACACATAGATAAATGGAACAGAATAGATAATCCAGAAGTGGACCCTGAACTGTATGGTCAACTAATGTTTCACAAAGGAGGAAAGACTATCCACTGGAAAGAAGACAGTCACTTCAATAAATGGTGCTGGGAAAATTGGACATCCACATGCAGAAGAATGAAGCTAGACCACTCTCTTGCACCAGACACAAAGATAAACTCAAAATGGATGAAAGATCTAAATGTCAGACAAGATTCCATCAAAATCCTAGCAGAGAACACAGGCAACACCCTTTTTGAACTTGGCCACAGTAACTTCTTGCAAGTTACATCCACGAAGGCAAAAGAAACAAAAGCAAAAATGAACTATTGGGACTTCATCAAGATAAGAAGCTTTTGCACAGCAAGGGATACAGTCAACAAAACTAAAAGACAATCTACAGAATGGAAGAAGATATTTACAAATGACATATCAGATAAAGGGCTAGTTTCCCAGATCTATAAAGAACTTATTAAAAAAAAAAAAAGAACTTATTAAACTCAACACCAAAGAAACAAACAATCCAATCATGAAATGGGTAAAAGACATGAACAGAAATCTCACAGAGGAAGACATGGACATGGTCAACATGCACATGTGAAAATGCTCTGCATCACTTGCCATCAGGGAAATACAAATCAAAACCACAATGAGATCCCACCTCACACCAGTGAGAATGGGGAAAATTAACAAGGAAGGAAACAACAAATGTTGGAGAGGATGCGGAGAAAAGGGAACCCTCTTACACTGTTGGTGGGAATGTGAACTGGTGCAGCCACTCTGGAAAACTGTGTGGAGGTTCCTCAAAGAGTTAAAAATAGACCTGCCCTATGACCCAGCAATTGCACTGTTGGGGATTTACCCCAAAGATTCAGATGCAATGAAACACCAAGACACCTGCACCCCGATGTTTCTAGCAGCAATGTCCACAATAGCCAAACTGTGGAAGGAGCCTCAGTGTCCATCGAAAGATGATTGGATAAAGAAGATGTGGTATATGTATACAATGGAATATTCCTCAGTCATTAGAAATGACAAATACCCACCATTTGCTTCAACGTGGATGGAACTGGAGGGTATTATGCTGAGTGAAGTAAGTCAATTGGAGAAGGACAAACATTATATGTTCTCATCCATTTGGGGAATATAAATAATAGTGAAAGGGAATATAAGGGAAGGGAGAAGAAATGTGTGGGAAATATCAGAAAGGGAGACAGTACATAAAGACTGCTAACTCTGGGAAACGAACTAGGGGTGGAGGAAGGGGTGGAGGGCGGGGGTGGGGGTGAATGGGTGACAGGCACTGAGGGGGGCCCTTGACGGGATGAGCACTGGGTGTTATTCTGTATGTTGGCAAATTGAACACCAATAAAAAATAAATTTATTATATCAAAAAAAGAATGAGTGGGGCAACCAGGAAATTAAAGAAGAAATTTTTTAAGTATATGGAAACAAATTAAAATGAAAACGTGTTTGTCCAAACCTCTGGGATGTAGCAAAGGCAGTCCTAAGAGGGAAGTACATAGCAATACAGGCCTACCTCAAGAAACAGGTCTCAAAGATACAACTTAACCCTACACCTAAAGGAGCTAGAAAAGGAAGAGCAAACAAAGCCTAAAGCCTGCAGAAGAAGGGAAATAATTAGGATTAGAGTAGAAATAAATGATACAGAAACAACAACAAAACAATAGAACGGAATAATGAAACTAAGAGCTCGTTCTTCAAAATAGTTAATAAAATTGATAAAACCCTAGCCAGACTTATCAAAAGGAGAAAGGCCCCCCAAAAATAAAATCACAAATGAAAGAGGAGCGATCAGCATCAACACCACAAAAATAAAACAACTATAAGAGAACACTATGAAAAAGCATATGGCAACAAACTGGGAGATCTGGAAGAAATGGACAAATCTCCAAAAATGTACAAACTACCAAAACTAAGACAGGAAGAAACAGAAAATGTGAACTAGCAAAGAAACTGATTCAGCAATCAAAACAGGGCACCTGGGTGTCTCAGTGGTTGAGTGTCTGCCTTCAGCTCTCATCAGGATCCCAGGTCCTAGGATTGAGTACTGCATTGGGCTCCCCTCAGGGAGTCTGTTTCTACCTCTGTCTCTGCCTCTCTCTGTGTGTGACTCTCATGAATACATAAAAAAAATCTTAAAAAAAAAAACTCTCCCAGGGCTGGATGGCTTCCCAGGGCAATTCTACTGGACATTTAAAGAAAAGTTAATACCTATTATTCTCAAACGTTTCCCAAAAATAGAAATGGAAGGAAAACTTCCAAACTCGTTCTTTGAGGCCAGCATTACCTTGATCCCAAAACCAGACAAGGACGCCACTTTTTACAGACAAATACCCCTAATGAACATGGATGTAAAAATTCTCAGGAAAATACTAGCAAATAAAATTCAGCAGTACATTAAAGAATTATTCACCACAATCTAGTGGGATTTATTACTGGATTGCAAGGGTGATTCAACATTCACAAATCAATGATATGCCACATTAATAAAAGAAAGAATAAGAACCATATGATATGCCAATAGATGCAGAATAAGCATTCAACAAAATAAAGCATTATTTCTTTAAAAAAAAAAAAACCTCTCAGCAAGATAGGGATAGAAAGAACATACCACAGGATCATAAAGGCCATATACCAAAGATCCACAGCCAATATCATGCTTGGTGGGGAAAAACTGAGAGCCTTTCCCCTACACTCAGAAACAAGACAAGGATGTCCACTCTCACCATTCCAATTTAACTAGAAGTCTTGGCCTCAGTAACCAGAAAACAAAGAGATAAAAGGGATCCGAATAGGCAAGGAAGAACTTTCACTATTTGCAGACCACATGATACTCAATGTAGAAAACCCAAAAGACTCCACCAAAAAAATTGCTAGAAGTCAAATATGAATTTGGAAGAGTTGCAGGATATAAAACTAATGTGCAGAAATATGATGCATTTCTTTTTTTTTAATTAATTTTTATTGGTGTTCAGTTTACCAACATACAGAAAAACACCCAGTGCTCATCCCGTCAAGTGTCCTGCCTCAGTGCCCGTCACCCATTCCCCTCCAACACCCGCCCCCCTCCCCTTCCACCACCCCTAGTTCGTTTCCCCGAGTTAGGAGTCTTTATGTCCTGTCTCCCTTCCTGATATTTCCCACACATTTCTTCTCCCTTCCCTTATATTCCCTTTCACTATTATTTATATTCCCCAAATGAATGAGAACATACACTGTTTGTCCTTCTCCGATTGTCTTATTTCACTCAGCATAATACCCTCCAGTTCCATCCACGTTGAAGCAAATGGTGGGTATTTGTCGTTTCTAATTGCTGAGTAATATTCCATTGTATACATAGACCACTTCTTCTTTGTCCATTCATCTTTCGATGGACACCAGGCTCCTTCCACAGTTTGGCTATTGTGGCCATTGCTGCTAGAAACATCGGGGTGCAGGCTTCCCGGCGTTTCACTGCATCTGAATCTTTGGGGTAAATTCCCAACAGTGCAATTGCTGGGTCATAGGGCAGGTCTATTTTTAACTCTTTGAGGAACCTCCACACAGTTTTCCAGAGTGGCTGCACCAGTTCACATTCCCACCAGCAGTGTAAGAGGGTTCCCTTTTCTCCGCATCCTCTCCAACATTTGTTGTTTCCTTCCTTGTTAATTTTCCCCATTCTCACTGGTGTGAGGTGGGATCTCATTGTGGTTTTGATTTGTATTTCCCTGATGGCAAGTGATGCAGAGCATTTTCACATGTGCATGTTGACCATGTCCATGTCTTCCTCTGTGAGATTTCTGTTCATGTCTTTTACCCATTTCATGATTGGATTGTTTGTTTCTTTGGTGTTGAGTTTAATAAGTTCTTTATAGATCTGGGAAACTAGCCCTTTATCTGATATGTCATTTGTAAATATCTTCTCCCATTCTGTAGGTTGTCTTTTAGTTTTGTTGACTGTATCCTTTGCTGTGCAAAAGCTTCTTATCTTGATGAAGTCCCAATAGTTCATTTTTGCTTTTGTTTCTTTTGCATTTGTGGATGTATCTTGCAAGAAGTTACTGTGGCCAAGTTCAAAAAGGGTGTTGCCTGTGTTCTCTTCTATGATTTTGATGGACTCTTGTCTCACATTTAGATTTCTCATCCATTTTGAGTTTATCTTTGTGTATGGTGAAAGAGAGTGGTCCAGTTTCATTCTTCTGCATGTGGATGTCCAATTTTCCCAACACCATTTATTGAAGAGACTGTCTTTCTTCCAATGGATAGTCTTTCCTCCTTTATCGAATATTAGATGACCATACATTTCAGGGTCCACTTCTGGGTTCTCTATTCTGTTCCATTTATCTATGTGTCTGTTTTTGTGCCAGTACCATACTGATATGATGCATTTCTAAGTAACAATGAGACAGCAGAAAGAAAAATTATGGAATCAATTCCATTTATACTAACACCAAAAACAATAAGACATGTAGGATTAAGCCTAACCAATGAGGTGAACGGCCTGTACTGTAAATAGTATAGAACATTGATGAAAGAAATTGAAGATGACACAAACAAAATGGAAAGACATTTCATGCTCATGGATTAGACCAAATATTGTTTTAAAAGGACTATACTACTCAAAACAATCTACACATTTAATTCAATCCTTGTCAACATAGCAATAGCATTTTTCACAGAGCTGGAACAAAGAATCCTAAAATTGGTATGGAACCACGAAAGACTGAAAATAGTCAAAGTAGTGTTGAAAAAGAAAACCAAAGCTGGGGGCATCACAGTTTCAGACTTCAAATTATATCACAGAGCTCTAGTGATCAGAAGAGTATGGTGCAGGCACAAAAAGGAGACACGTAGATCAATAGAACAGAATGGAAAACTGAAATGAGATATGAACCAGTAAGTATGTTCAATTACTCCTCAGCAAAGCAGGAAAGACTATCCAATGGTTAAAAGACAGTTTCTTCAGCAAATGGTGTTGGGAAAACTACAGCTATATGCAGAAGAATGAATTTGGACCACTTTCTTACATCTTTTTTTTTTTTTATTTATGATAGGCACACAGTGAGAGAGAGCGAGAGGCAGAGACATAGGCAGAGGGAGAAGCAGGCTCCATGCACCGGGAGCCCAATGTGGGATTCGATCCCAAGTTTCCAGGATTGCTCCCTGAGCCAAAGGCAGGCGCCAAACCGCTGCGCCACCCAGGGATCCCACTTACATCATATATAAAAAATAAATTCAAAATGGATTTAAATCTGAATGTGAGACCTGAAACCATAAAAAGAAGAAAAGATTGGCAGTAATGTTTTGACTTGGCCATAGGATCTTCTTTCTAGATATGCCTCTGAGGCAAGGGAAACAAAAGCAAAAGAAACTATTGGGACTTCATCAATATAAAAAGGTTCTGCAAGTGAAGGAAACAACTAAAGCTAAAAGGCAACATACAAAATGAGAGAAAATATTTGTAAATGACAAATCCAATACAGAGTTAGTATCCAAAATAGAAATCTCAACATCCAAAACACAAATTATCCAATTGAAAATGGGCAGAAAAAAAAAAAAAAGAAAATGGGCAGAAGACATGAATGGACATTGTCTCTAACAAGACATCCAGATAGCCACCAGACACATGGAAAGACACTCAACATCACCCATCATCAGGGAAATGTAAATCAAAACCACAAGGAGATATCACCTGACATCTGTCATAATGGCTAAAATTAACAGAACATGAAGACTCGTAACTCTGGGAAATGAAATAGGGGTGGTGGAAGGGGAGGAGGGTGGGGGGTGGGGGTGAATGGGTGACGGGCACTGAGGGGGGCACTTGACAGGATGATCACTGGGTGTTATTCTGTATGTTGGCAAATTGAATACCAATAAAAAATAAATTTATTATTAAAAAAAACACAAGAAACAATGGGTATTGGTGAGGATAGGGAGAAAGGGGAACCCTCTTACACTGCTGGTGGGAATGCAAACAGGTGCAGCCACTGTGGAAAACAGTATGGAGGTTCCTCAAGAAGTCAGTAATAGAACTACCCTATGATTCAGGAACTGCACAATTGGTATTTACCCAGATGATACAAAAGTACAGATTCGAAGGGGTACATACATCTCAATGTTTATAGCAGCATTTATCAACAATAGCCAAACTATGGAAACATCAACAGATGAATGGATAAAGGAGATGTGGTAAATATACACATTGGAATATCACTCAATTATCAGAAAGGATGAAACGATGCCATTTACAACATAAAAAGAATTATGCTAACTGAAATAAGTCAGTCAGAGAAAGACAAATAACCATACAATTGCATTCATATGTGGATTTTAAGAAACCAGCAAATTGGCAAAGGGGAGGGGGGATGAGGGAAGCAAACCAAGAAACACACTCTTAACCATAGAAAATAAACTAATAAAAACCTGAGGAAGGTGAGGGGAGATGGGGAAAACAGGAGATGGGGATGAAGGAGGGCACCTGTGATGAGTACTAGGCATTGTATCCAAGTGTTGAATCACTATGTTGTACAACTGAAACTAATATTATACTGTGTTAACAAACAGGAATTGAAATAAAACTTTAAAAATAACTGTTAGTATTAATGACAAAGGTGCACACATACATATAAAAACAGAAAGTAAATTGAATATCCATATAAAGAGTACTTAGAGCCACAAATATCCTCCTTGTCTCAGCTTAGGAGATGCCTGCCATGTCTATTCTCACCCTAGCAGAGGCTTGGAGTGGGATTCTCTGGAGAGGCCTCTGAATTGGAGCCAGGCCTTCTTCAAAACAACAACCAGAATATAGCACTTAAAACTAACCCACTTCCATTGAACCCACACACACACACCAAAAAAAGCACAATTAAAAAAAAAAACTAACCCACTGAAGATACTGGGAGTCCCAGATGCCAGGCACATGCACAAGACACAAACTCATACTCTACAAATAATAACTCTAAACTTAATCCTAACCTTAACCATAATACTAGATGTATCACTAACAGAAAACCAAGCACAAACCACAAGCTCCTAAGACATACAACTGACCCAAATGCCAACTCTAACCCTAACCCTAACCCTTTACCCTAACCCCAACCCTGACCCTGACCCTAACCGTAAACCAAATCCTAACCCTGACCCTGACCTTAACCCTGACCATAACCCTGACCCTAACACTCACCCTGACCCTAATTCTAACCTGGCCCTGACCCTTACCCTAACTGTGACCCTAACCCTAACCCTAACCATGACCCTGACCCTGACCTTGACCAAAACCTAACCCTAACCATGACTCTGACCCTAAGTTTAACCCCTAACCCCCACCCTGGCCCTAATCCCATCCCCTAACCCTAGCCCAAACCACTAAGCCTGACCCTGACCCTGACTCTAACCCTAGAACTCTAGTGTCTAAGAATTAACAATATTGGTTTGTTACTACATCTCCACATGAAAATTTTAGAAGGTTCTAAATCATTCTGGTGATAGGCTAGTTGTAAGCTGCAGGCCAGAAAAGATTCTTTCAGTGTTAAACACCTGGCATTTCCACTGAGCCAACACACCAAAGCATGGGGCTAGCTTCTAAGGTTCCTCAGGTATGAATGCTCATTGAAGGGTACATCTGAGAAGGCTGGTTTCAAAGTGAAGCAGAACACCTTTCCACGGCCAGTAAGCAACCCTTGAAGAGGGGTCTATCTTCTTTTTGAAGAGGCTAGTGGAAACCTACAATTAATTATCTGTGGCTTCCCAGAGGCCCTTCAGCCCATATATACCAGGCTTCCCAAACTGCTGTAGATATAGGTTTAAACTTCCTTGATCGAGAAGCTGGCTGGCTAGGAATGCCTGATGTTGTGCCCAAGATTACGAATCCGAGAAACCACCAAGGAGCTGACACCGATGCAAATGCACGAAGGTTTATTTACAAGCTCAAGCTTGGGTCCAAGTATACTCCACACAGCAGTGCAGGGGCTTGGACCCTGAAGTGGGTTACAGCAGGGTTTTTTATGGGTGGGTCTAGGGGATTTTCAGAAGGGGTGGAGGAATTTTTCCATTCCAATATGGGGGAAAGGGTGGGGGAGTTTCTTAAGATCTGATATGGGATTCTCTGCCGAGGGCATTCTGAGTTTTATTGTCTTTCTGATATGGGATTCCCTGCCAAGGACATTCTGCAGTTTTTCTTGTAAAGTTCAGCTCTTATTCACAGGGGCCTAAGATGGCTGTACTTGTGCTAATGCTAAACTTGAGGTGGAATGGCCTTAATTTTCTTGGCCTCCGCACCTGAGTCACAGAATTAATGCCAGGTCATTTCCAAAGCACCTCCACAGCTGCTAGGAAGGTAAGGTCTACATCACCTATAAGACCATATAATGTTTGTCCTTTTCCAGTTGACTTATTTCTCTCAGCACAATACCCTCGAGGTCCCTCCACATCGAAGCAAATGGTGGGTATTTGTCATTTCTAATGGCTGAGTAATATTCCATTGTATACATATATCACATTATATGATCTCATTCATTTGGGGAATATAAAAATTAGTGAAAGGGAATAAAGGAGAGAAAATGAGTGAAAATATCAGTGAGGGTGACAAAACATGAGAGACACCTACTCTGGGAAATGAACAAGGGGTAGTGGAAGGGGAGTGGGCGGAGTGTTGGGGTGACTGGGTGATGGGCACTGAGGGGGGCACTTGGTGGGATGAGCACTGGGTGTTATGCTATATGTTGGCAAATTGAACTCCAATAAAATCAATCAATCAATCACCTATAAGAGAGGCCCAGTGCAGAGCTTCTCTCAGGGAAAGCTTTGTCATCAAATATATGTAGACTGCTTTCCCTTTGCACTTCCAACACAGCTGAGGACACTAAGTTTCAATTCCCTGATGTGAGAAGGTAGTGGGAAGGTGCATTCTAGAAAGGCTTGTCTCCAAGTGTGTTTTTCAGTGCATTTTAGTTCCCCTCCAAACACACTGTGTAGCTGCTAACCACTTAATTGAGTGGCAAGTGGAAAGCTGCCTTCAAAGGACACTCGAACCCAGGGTACTGGACAGCAAGTTCCATCGGGCCTCCAGTCCATTGTTGAGCCACGGTCTACCTCCCTAAAGACAAAGGCTAGATGAAATTTCCTTTGTAGAACACTGTGTCATAGTTTCTACATCTTGTACCTGCACCTCCATACCAACATTTGAGAGAGGTTCTAACTCATTCCAGTGTTAGACCAGTTGCAAGCTGTAGGCCAGGGAAGCTTTTTCTAAGTGTTAAGTACCTGGCTTTTCCATTGTGCCAACACACCAATGTGTGGGGTTAGCTGTTAAGCTCCCTGAGGGTGAGTGCTTGTTGAAGGGTACCTCTGGGAAGGCTTGGCTTTCTTTTTGTTTTTCCTTTTTTCCTTTCCTTAAGGGATTGGCTCTCAAAGTGAAGCATGCAACCTTCTGCTGCCCATATGCAAATCTGTGGAAAGGGATCTACCTTCTTTTTGAAGATGCTAGTAAAAACCTGCATTAAATGAACTGTGGTGTCCCTGAGGCACCCCAGTGCATATGTACCACACTTCCAAATCTGCTGTTGAGATAGTTTTGAACTGCCTTGATTTAGAGGTTAGCCAGCTAGGAAAGCCCAAGTTTCTAATTGCCACTGATCCTTTGCAGCTGCTGTGGGGGTAGAGTCCATTTCACCTATGTGAGAGGCCTAGTGAAGAGCTTCCCTCAGAGAAAGATTTGTCCTCAGAGATAAGTAGACTGCTTTTCCTTTACACCAGCACCACTGCTGAGACATATAATTTAAACTTCCCTGATGTGAAAAGCTTGTCAGAGGGGCATTCCAGGAAGGCTTATTTCCCCTAGAGGTGGACAGCACCTTACATGGCCCCTCCAAACTTACTAAGGAGCTGGGTTCAAAAACCATTCATGGAGAGGCCAGTGGATAGCTGACATTAAGGAAAGCTTCTGCTTAGGGTCCAAGACAGGCAGTTCCATTGCATCTCAAGGCTAATGTGGGAGTAGAGCCTATCACCCACCTGGGAGGGGCTAACTGAAAGTTTCACTCAAGGAACTCTAGTTCCTTAGTGTTCAGGAGGTCACAAGGAATATGTACCTCCACAACCATTGAGGAGAGATTGTGCTAACTCACCCCAGTGACAGAATCGTGGTCAGCTACAGGCCAGGAAATCTGCTTTCTCATTGAAAAGTACCTGGCTTCTGCCCTTGCCCCTCACCCACCGAGGTTGGCCTTAGCTGCTAACCTCCCTCAGCTGTGAGGGCTGTCATGTTGAAAGGTTCCCTCCAGAAGGGTCTGGTTCTCACACTGAAGCCCACAACCTTGCCACTGCCCAGGCTCTTCTGTCTGCTGGGCGAGAGGTTTGACTTTCCTCACAGAAGGAGCCAGTGAAGAGTTATAAATCTTTATCACGTTAGCGTCACCAATTGGCCATGGGCTTTTAAGGGTTTCATTTCTGAGCCTCTCTGTTGGCCTTCTTCTCACCCATATGAATCCTGATCCCACTTCACAGCCTCCACCACCCCGGGATGAAAACTGTTCCCTGTAAATCCTACATACTGAGCACTATGAAAGTTACTGATGAGACACCCACAAGAGAGAGATCAAGCAAGTTATGTGACTCAGAAGGCTAGATGTCTAGTGGTTTGAAAGCATTGACCAAACATCAGAAACTTGAAAAGAAGGGTTTTCTTTTGTTGTGCTCAGGATTACGTATTCGAGAAACCACCAAGGAGCCAACACCGATGGAAACACACGAGGGTTTATTTATAAGCTCGAGCTTGGGTCCAAATATACCCGACACAGCAGAGCAGGGACTTGGACCCCGAGGTGGGTTCCACTTTAGTTTTATGGGTTGGTCTAGGGACCTCCAGAAGGGGTGGAGGAATTTCTCAAATTCTGTTTACATTCTGATATGAGGCTTTCAAGGGCATTAAGCTCTGTTCTCATTCTGATATGAAACTTTCTACCATGGGTGTTGAGCTCTGTTCTCACTCTAATATGGGGCTTCCTGCCACTGGCTTGAGCTCTGTTCTCATTCTAACATGGGGCTTTCTAGGGTGTTAAGCTGTAAGCTGTTTTTTCCTGTAACTGAAGCAAGGTAAATTTCAGCTCTTATTCACAGGGGCCTGAGATGGCTGTACTTGTGTTAACGCTGAACTTAAGGTGGAATGGCCTTAGTTTTCTCAGCCTCCACACTTTCAAGGGAATCCTTCCTCAGTTGGCTATGTGCATTCCTGGAATTTCTTCCACCTGGAGGGCAACTGAGCAGAAGGCTGCTCAGCAGGAGAAAGGTCACAGGTGAAGACTTCATGTTTGTTTTTCAAGGACACATATTTCAGGGCACCTGGCTGTGACTCCATCAGTCGGAGGAGCATGTGCCTCCACACATGATCGGCATGCCTCCCGAGTGCCAGCACCACCTGATGGGTGTAGAGATGACCTTGACAAGCTAGACAGGCAGAGGATTAGGGATGCTATGGCCCTCCACTTTCACCTCCTCTGGGTCACCCGGGACTGATCCCAGGGAGTGGGATGGCTGGATCCTCGAGCAAGAGTGTGTACAGCTTGCGAAGGCATCACTCCTATCCAGGGCGTTTCTTGAGATGGCAGCTGAGAGCGGGGTAGCACCCCGAAGGGAGCAAGGTGTAGAGGCCAAGAAAATTAAGGCCATTCCACTTTAAGTTCAGCGTTAGCACAAGTCCAGCCATCCCAGGCCCTAGTAATATGAGCTGAAATTTACCTTACTTCAGTTACAGGATAAAACAGCTTACAGCTTAACGCCCTAGAAAGCCCCATATTAGAATAAGAACAGAGCTCAATGCCCTTGAAAGCCCCATATCAGAATGTAAACAGAACTTGAGAAATTCCTCCAGCCCTTCTGGAGGCCCCTAGACCAGCCCTTAAAACTAAGCTGAAACCCACCTCGGGGTCCAAGTCCCTGCTCCGCTGTGTCGAGTATACTTGGACCCAAGCTCGAGCTTGTAAATAAACCCTCGTGTGTTTCCATCGGTGTTGGCTCCTTGGTGGTTTCTCAGATTCACAGTCTTGGGCACAACACAAGGAAGGCCACGAAGGAGGTCGAATCCAAAGACTCTGGAAAGGACGGTGTCCCAGAGACGCCACCCAGGGTGGAGGAGTCAGAACTGTTCCCTGTCAGGTCTCCCTTTAGTCCTTTGCCCTTATCACTCCATGCCCATTTTTGGCCTCTGAACCTTAAGACACCACCATCATGTGTTTAAGTCCCCCTCAGACTCAACAGGCCGCACCATGCCATGCCCTCCCAGATGCACCCACCCCTGGAAGGCATTAGAATGAGATGTCATCTTCCACATTCAGGATTGATTCCCAAAGGGTTTTTTGGGGTTTCCTGGGTTAGAAAACCAGGAGGGGACTCTTTTGGTCCCCAGACAATGTGAGTTCTTCAGATATCCTGTTTCCCCTTACCTCCCCATGCAGTTTGCAGTTTGGAAGCTGCAACCTGAGGGCTGGGGGAGAAAGCCATTCTATGGAGAGAAGTCCCAGGCTCTGACTTTAACAGACAGCCTTGTGCATTTGAATGAAATGATTGAATGAGGCCCACTGGAATGGATC
>NC_054841.1:47765224-47776360 GCF_018345385.1 Vulpes lagopus
TGCGCTAGGTGAGGTCAGTGCAGGACCCTCCTGCATCCTGACTCCCTGTAGACATAGTTCCCAGGATCCTTCTGTTACGCGCCAGGAGAGGTTGTGTGAAAAGCATGTGGAAGTGACAGGATTCTCCTCAAGTGTATCTGATCTCAATACAGACATTGCAAACGCCCTTGTTCAATGAGAGTGTAGCTCGGTCCTAGGTCCCACAAAGCGTCTAGCAGACATCTGCCTGCAAAGCATACACACTTCCGAGAGTTGAGCTTATGGACTGTCCCTCCCACATCCTACCTGCACGTACACCGCGCTCCTAACAGGCCTAGCCCCGATGCGTGACTGAAGTGTTGTGAGAGGTAAGTGGAAAGTCCGGGCACACAAGACTAGTGCATCCAAGCTCAATCTAGCGATTTCCTAGTATTTCCTGTGTGAGCCAGGTGCTACATCCTAAGTGCCATGCGAGAGAAGCTACATGAACGCCTTGTCCAAAAGCAACATACTTCGGAGAGTTGAGCTCACCCTCAGTCCCTCACAGTTGCACACTGCCTGCAGAATGAGTTTCGAACATCTGCACCTCAGCAGTTTGTCAGAGGCTTGTGAGACGCAAGTGGAATAAGCGGACTTGGATGGTGTCTCCAGCTGCAGTGGAGTGGTATTCTGGGTACCTCCTGGCTTAGAGTACTGCTACGTTCTCAGTGCCCTAGGAACGCAGCTAGTTGAAAGCTGGCTTCTAGGCATGCTTCCTTGTGCGAGCTGAGGTCAGGGCAGGACCCTCCCCCATCCTGACTGCCCTGTAGACATAGTCCCAGCATCCTTATGTTAGGCGCCAGAAGAGGTTGTGTGAAAAGCATGTGGAAGTGACAGGATTCTCCTCAAGTGTATCTGATCTCAATACAGACATTGCAAACGCCCTGTTCAATGAGAGTGTAGCTCGGTCCTAGCTCCCACAAAGCGTCTAGCAGACATCTGCCTGCAAAGCATACACACTTCCGAGAGTTGAGCTTCTGGACTGTCCCTCCCACATCCTGCCTGCACGTACACCGCGCTCCTAATAGGCCTAGCCCCGATGCGTGACTGAAGTGTTGTGAGAGGTAAGTGGAAAGTCCCGGCACACAAGACTAGTGCATCCAAGCTCAATGTAGCGATTTCCTAGTATTTCCTGTGTGAGCCAGGTGCTACATCCTAAGTGCCATACGAGTGAAGCTACCTGAACGCCTTGTCCAAAAGCAACATACTTCGGAGAGTTGAGCTCATCCTCAGTCCCTCACAGTTGCACACTGCCTGCAGAATGAGTTTCGAACGTCTGCACCTCAGCAGTTTGTCAGAGGCTTGTGAGACGCAAGTGGAATAAGCGGACTTGGATGGTGTCTCCAGCTGCAGTGGAGTGGTATTCTGGGTACCTCCTGGCTTAGAGTACTGCTACGTTCTCAGTGCCCTAGGAACGCAGCTAGTTGAAAGCTGGCTTCTAGGCATGCTTCCTTGTGCGAGCTGAGGTCAAGGCAGGACCCTCCCCCATCCTAACTGCCCCTACAGATAGGTCTCAGCATCCTTATGTTACGCGCCGGAACACGTAGTGTGAAAAGCATGTGGAAGTGACAGGATTCTCCTCAAGTGTATGTGATCTCACTACAGGCAATTGCAAACGTCCTTGTTCAATGAGAGTGTAGCTCGGTCCTAGCTTCCATCAATTAGTGTCTGGCAGGCATCTGCCTGCAAAGCGTACACACTTGTGAGAGTTGAGCTTATGGCCTTTCGCTCCCACATCCTGATGCCTGTACGGTTCGCTTGCACAGCATTTCGTTCTACGCGGGACAGGAGCCGAGAGAGAACCAAGTGACTGGCTTGTCAATTTCGCGCCTAGCACACAGCTGCCTCCAAGGCATGCACACTCCTTTGGGTTGAGCTTATGGCTTCAACCTCCCACATGCTGACCGCCTGTACCCTTTGCAGCCAAGGGATTTCGTTGGACACGGGATTCAAGCTTTGGGAGAGGCAAGTGTCTCTTAGCTCAATCCAGTGACTTCTGCCGACTTCCTCCGTCAGATGGGTGGTACATACTAACTTCCAACCCTGAGTACCTAGTTGCTAGCTCTCTCTCAGAAGAACTTTCTTCTGTGAGATGAGCTGACTTGCGGTCCTTCCCAGTTCCACACTGCCTGCACATGGAGTTACGAACATCCTCACCAGACATGTTTGTCAGAAGCTCATGGGACGCAAGGGGCAAGCTGCAGGCCTCAATGGTGCTGTCACTCGGTGCAGTAGAGCGGTATAAACGCAACGTCCTGACTTCCAGTGCTGCTGCGTTCTCACGGCCAGTAGAACGCAGCTAGTGGAAAGCTGCATTCGGGGCATGCTACCTTTGGAGAGTTGAGCTCAAAGAAGGACCCTCCCGCCTCGGGTGCCCTTGTGGGTGGAGCTGCCAACATCCTCATGTCAGGTGCAGAGAGAGGTGTTGAGAAATGCGTGTGGAAGCGTCAGGCCTGTCCTCACGCAATCTGAGGTGAATACAGCGATTGCCAACGTCCTTGTTCAATTAGAGTGTAGCTAGGTTCTAACTCCCCTGTATGAGTGGGGAGCAGACATCTGCCTCCTAGGCATACACGCTCCTGAGAGTTGAGCTTATGGTCTGTCCCTCCCACATCCTGCCTGCACGGTACACCGCGCTCCTAACAGGGCCTAGCCCCGATGCGTGACTGAAGTGTTGTGAGAGGTAAGTGGAAAGTCCCGGGCACACAAGACTAGTGCATCCAAGCTCAATCTAGCGATTTCCTAGTATTTCCTGTGTGAGCCAGGTGCTACATCCTAAGTGCCATACGAGAGAAGCTAGCTGAACGCCTTGTCCAAAAGCAACTTACTTCGGAGAGTTGAGCTCATCCTCAGTCCCTCACAGTTGCACACTGCCTGCAGAATGAGTTTCCAACATCTGCCCCAGAGCCGTTTGTCAGAGGCTTGTGAGACACAAGTGGAATAAGCAGACCTGGATGGTGTTTCCAGCTGCAGTGGAGTGGTATTCTGGGTACCGCCTGGCTTAGAATACTGCTACGTTCTCAGTGCCCTAAAAACGCAGCTAGTTGAAAGCTGGCTTCTAGGCATGCTTCCTTGCGCTAGCTGAGGTCAGGGCAGGACCCTCCTGCATCCTGACTCCCTGTAGACATAGTTCCCAGGATCCTTATGTTACGCGCCGGAAGAGGTTGTGTGAAAAGCATGTGGAAGTGACAGGATTCTCCTCAAGTGTATCTGATCTCAATACAGACATTGCAAACGCCCTTGTTCAATGAGAGTGTAGCTCGGTCCTAGGTCCCACAAAGCGTCTAGCAGACATCTGCCTGCAAAGCATACACACTTCCGAGAGTTGAGCTTATGGACTGTCCCTCCCACATCCTACCTGCACGTACACCGCGCTCCTAACAGGCCTAGCCCCGATGCGTGACTGAAGTGTTGTGAGAGGTAAGTGGAAAGTCCGGGCACACAAGACTAGTGCATCCAAGCTCAATCTAGCGATTTCCTAGTATTTCCTGTGTGAGCCAGGTGCTACATCCTAAGTGCCATGCGAGAGAAGCTACATGAACGCCTTGTCCAAAAGCAACATACTTCGGAGAGTTGAGCTCATCCTCAGTCCCTCACAGTTGCACACTGCCTGCAGAATGAGTTTCGAACGTCTGCACCTCAGCAGTTTGTCAGAGGCTTGTGAGACGCAAGTGGAATAAGCGGACTTGGATGGTGTCTCCAGCTGCAGTGGAGTGGTATTCTGGGTACCTCCTGGCTTAGAGTACTGCTACGTTCTCAGTGCCCTAGGAACGCAGCTAGTTGAAAGCTGGCTTCTAGGCATGCTTCCTTGTGCGAGCTGAGGTCAGGCAGGACCCTCCCCCATCCTAACTGCCCCTACAGATAGGTCTCAGCATCCTTATGTTACGCGCCGGAACACGTAGTGTGAAAAGCATGTGGAAGTGACAGGATTCTCCTCAAGTGTATGTGATCTCACTACAGGCAATTGCAAACGTCCTTGTTCAATGAGAGTGTAGCTCGGTCCTAGCTTCCATCAATTAGTGTCTGGCAGGCATCTGCCTGCAAAGCGTACACACTTGTGAGAGTTGAGCTTATGGCCTTTCGCTCCCACATCCTGATGCCTGTACGGTTCGCTTGCACAGCATTTCGTTCTACGCGGGACAGGAGCCGAGAGAGAACCAAGTGACTGGCTTGTCAATTTCGCGCCTAGCACACAGCTGCCTCCAAGGCATGCACACTCCTTTGGGTTGAGCTTATGGCTTCAACCTCCCACATGCTGACCGCCTGTACCCTTTGCAGCCAAGGGATTTCGTTGGACACGGGATTCAAGCTTTGGGAGAGGCAAGTGTCTCTTAGCTCAATCCAGTGACTTCTGCCGACTTCCTCCGTCAGATGGGTGGTACATACTAACTTCCAACCCTGAGTACCTAGTTGCTAGCTCTCTCTCAGAAGAACTTTCTTCTGTGAGATGAGCTGACTTGCGGTCCTTCCCAGTTCCACACTGCCTGCACATGGAGTTACGAACATCCTCACCAGACATGTTTGTCAGAAGCTCATGGGACGCAAGGGGCAAGCTGCAGGCCTCAATGGTGCTGTCACTCGGTGCAGTAGAGCGGTATAAACGCAACGTCCTGACTTCCAGTGCTGCTGCGTTCTCACGGCCAGTAGAACGCAGCTAGTGGAAAGCTGCATTCGGGGCATGCTACCTTTGGAGAGTTGAGCTCAAAGAAGGACCCTCCCGCCTGGGGTGCCCTTGTGGGTGGAGCTGCCAACATCCTCATGTCAGGTGCAGAGAGAGGTGTTGAGAAATGCGTGTGGAAGCGTCAGGCCTGTCCTCACGCAATCTGAGGTGAATACAGCGATTGCCAACGTCCTTGTTCAATTAGAGTGTAGCTAGGTTCTAACTCCCCTGTATGAGTGGGGAGCAGACATCTGCCTCCTAGGCATACACGCTCCTGAGAGTTGAGCTTATGGTCTGTCCCTCCCACATCCTGCCTGCACGGACACCGCGCTCCTAACAGGGCTAGCCCCGATGCGTGACTGAAGTGTTTTGAGAGGTAAGTGGAAAGTCCCGGCACACAAGACTAGTGCATCCAAGCTCAATGTAGCGATTTCCTAGTATTTCCTGTGTGAGCCGGGTGCTACATCCTAAGTGCCATACGAGTGAAGCTACCTGAACGCCTTGTCCAAAAGCAACATCATTCGGAGAGTTGAGCTCATCCTCAGTCCCTCACAGTTGCACACTGCCTGCAGAATGAGTTTCCAACATCTGCCCCAGAGCCGTTTGTCAGAGGCTTGTGAGACACAAGTGGAATAAGCAGACCTGGATGGTGTTTCCAGCTGCAGTGGAGTTGTATTCTGGGTACCGCCTGGCTTAGAATACTGCTACGTTCTCAGTGCCCTAAAAACGGAGCTAGTTGAAAGCTGGCTTCTAGGCATGCTTCCTTGCGCTAGGTGAGGTCAGTGCAGGACCCTCCTGCATCCTGACTCCCTGTAGACATAGTTCCCAGGATCCTTCTGTTACGCGCCGGAAGAGGTTGTGTGAAAAGCATGTGGAAGTGACAGGATTCTCCTCAAGTGTATCTGATCTCAATACAGACATTGCAAACGCCCTTGTTCAATGAGAGTGTAGCTCGGTCCTAGGTCCCACAAAGCGTCTAGCAGACATCTGCCTGCAAAGCATACACACTTCCGAGAGTTGAGCTTATGGACTGTCCCTCCCACATCCTACCTGCACGTACACCGCGCTCCTAACAGGCCTAGCCCCGATGCGTGACTGAAGTGTTGTGAGAGGTAAGTGGAAAGTCCGGGCACACAAGACTAGTGCATCCAAGCTCAATCTAGCGATTTCCTAGTATTTCCTGTGTGAGCCAGGTGCTACATCCTAAGTGCCATGCGAGAGAAGCTACATGAACGCCTTGTCCAAAAGCAACATACTTCGGAGAGTTGAGCTCACCCTCAGTCCCTCACAGTTGCACACTGCCTGCAGAATGAGTTTCCAACATCTGCCCCAGAGCCGTTTGTCAGAGGCTTGTGAGACACAAGTGGAATAAGCGGACTTGGATGGTGTCTCCAGCTGCAGTGGAGTGGTATTCTGGGTACCTCCTGGCTTAGAGTACTGCTACGTTCTCAGTGCCCTAGGAACGCAGCTAGTTGAAAGCTGGCTTCTAGGCATGCTTCCTTGTGCGAGCTGAGGTCAGGGCAGGACCCTCCCCCATCCTGACTGCCTGTAGACATAGTTCCCAGCATCCTTATGTTAGGCGCCAGAAGAGGTTGTGTGAAAAGCATGTGGAAGTGACAGGATTCTCCTCAAGTGTATCTGATCTCAATACAGACATTGCAAACGCCCTGTTCAATGAGAGTGTAGCTCGGTCCTAGCTCCCACAAAGCGTCTAGCAGACATCTGCCTGCAAAGCATACACACTTCCGAGAGTTGAGCTTCTGGACTGTCCCTCCCACATCCTGCCTGCACGTACACCGCGCTCCTAATAGGCCTAGCCCCGATGCGTGACTGAAGTGTTGTGAGAGGTAAGTGGAAAGTCCCGGCACACAAGACTAGTGCATCCAAGCTCAATGTAGCGATTTCCTAGTATTTCCTGTGTGAGCCAGGTGCTACATCCTAAGTGCCATACGAGTGAAGCTACCTGAACGCCTTGTCCAAAAGCAACATACTTCGGAGAGTTGAGCTCATCCTCAGTCCCTCACAGTTGCACACTGCCTGCAGAATGAGTTTCGAACGTCTGCACCTCAGCAGTTTGTCAGAGGCTTGTGAGACGCAAGTGGAATAAGCGGACTTGGATGGTGTCTCCAGCTGCAGTGGAGTGGTATTCTGGGTACCTCCTGGCTTAGAGTACTGCTACGTTCTCAGTGCCCTAGGAACGCAGCTAGTTGAAAGCTGGCTTCTAGGCATGCTTCCTTGTGCGAGCTGAGGTCAAGGCAGGACCCTCCCCCATCCTAACTGCCCCTACAGATAGGTCTCAGCATCCTTATGTTACGCGCCGGAACACGTAGTGTGAAAAGCATGTGGAAGTGACAGGATTCTCCTCAAGTGTATGTGATCTCACTACAGGCAATTGCAAACGTCCTTGTTCAATGAGAGTGTAGCTCGGTCCTAGCTTCCATCAATTAGTGTCTGGCAGGCATCTGCCTGCAAAGCGTACACACTTGTGAGAGTTGAGCTTATGGCCTTTCGCTCCCACATCCTGATGCCTGTACGGTTCGCTTGCACAGCATTTCGTTCTACGCGGGACAGGAGCCGAGAGAGAACCAAGTGACTGGCTTGTCAATTTCGCGCCTAGCACACAGCTGCCTCCAAGGCATGCACACTCCTTTGGGTTGAGCTTATGGCTTCAACCTCCCACATGCTGACCGCCTGTACCCTTTGCAGCCAAGGGATTTCGTTGGACACGGGATTCAAGCTTTGGGAGAGGCAAGTGTCTCTTAGCTCAATCCAGTGACTTCTGCCGACTTCCTCCGTCAGATGGGTGGTACATACTAACTTCCAACCCTGAGTACCTAGTTGCTAGCTCTCTCTCAGAAGAACTTTCTTCTGTGAGATGAGCTGACTTGCGGTCCTTCCCAGTTCCACACTGCCTGCACATGGAGTTACGAACATCCTCACCAGACATGTTTGTCAGAAGCTCATGGGACGCAAGGGGCAAGCTGCAGGCCTCAATGGTGCTGTCACTCGGTGCAGTAGAGCGGTATAAACGCAACGTCCTGACTTCCAGTGCTGCTGCGTTCTCACGGCCAGTAGAACGCAGCTAGTGGAAAGCTGCATTCGGGGCATGCTACCTTTGGAGAGTTGAGCTCAAAGAAGGACCCTCCCGCCTGGGGTGCCCTTGTGGGTGGAGCTGCCAACATCCTCATGTCAGGTGCAGAGAGAGGTGTTGAGAAATGCGTGTGGAAGCGTCAGGCCTGTCCTCACGCAATCTGAGGTGAATACAGCGATTGCCAACGTCCTTGTTCAATTAGAGTGTAGCTAGGTTCTAACTCCCCTGTATGAGTGGGGAGCAGACATCTGCCTCCTAGGCATACACGCTCCTGAGAGTTGAGCTTATGGTCTGTCCCTCCCACATCCTGCCTGCACGGACACCGCGCTCCTAACAGGGCTAGCCCCGATGCGTGACTGAAGTGTTTTGAGAGGTAAGTGGAAAGTCCCGGCACACAAGACTAGTGCATCCAAGCTCAATGTAGCGATTTCCTAGTATTTCCTGTGTGAGCCGGGTGCTACATCCTAAGTGCCATACGAGTGAAGCTACCTGAACGCCTTGTCCAAAAGCAACATCATTCGGAGAGTTGAGCTCATCCTCAGTCCCTCACAGTTGCACACTGCCTGCAGAATGAGTTTCCAACATCTGCCCCAGAGCCGTTTGTCAGAGGCTTGTGAGACACAAGTGGAATAAGCAGACCTGGATGGTGTTTCCAGCTGCAGTGGAGTTGTATTCTGGGTACCGCCTGGCTTAGAATACTGCTACGTTCTCAGTGCCCTAAAAACGGAGCTAGTTGAAAGCTGGCTTCTAGGCATGCTTCCTTGCGCTAGGTGAGGTCAGTGCAGGACCCTCCTGCATCCTGACTCCCTGTAGACATAGTTCCCAGGATCCTTCTGTTACGCGCCAGGAGAGGTTGTGTGAAAAGCATGTGGAAGTGACAGGATTCTCCTCAAGTGTATCTGATCTCAATACAGACATTGCAAACGCCCTTGTTCAATGAGAGTGTAGCTCGGTCCTAGGTCCCACAAAGCGTCTAGCAGACATCTGCCTGCAAAGCATACACACTTCCGAGAGTTGAGCTTATGGACTGTCCCTCCCACATCCTACCTGCACGTACACCGCGCTCCTAACAGGCCTAGCCCCGATGCGTGACTGAAGTGTTGTGAGAGGTAAGTGGAAAGTCCGGGCACACAAGACTAGTGCATCCAAGCTCAATCTAGCGATTTCCTAGTATTTCCTGTGTGAGCCAGGTGCTACATCCTAAGTGCCATGCGAGAGAAGCTACATGAACGCCTTGTCCAAAAGCAACATACTTCGGAGAGTTGAGCTCACCCTCAGTCCCTCACAGTTGCACACTGCCTGCAGAATGAGTTTCCAACATCTGCCCCAGAGCCGTTTGTCAGAGGCTTGTGAGACACAAGTGGAATAAGCGGACTTGGATGGTGTCTCCAGCTGCAGTGGAGTGGTATTCTGGGTACCTCCTGGCTTAGAGTACTGCTACGTTCTCAGTGCCCTAGGAACGCAGCTAGTTGAAAGCTGGCTTCTAGGCATGCTTCCTTGTGCGAGCTGAGGTCAGGGCAGGACCCTCCCCCATCCTGACTGCCTGTAGACATAGTTCCCAGCATCCTTATGTTAGGCGCCAGAAGAGGTTGTGTGAAAAGCATGTGGAAGTGACAGGATTCTCCTCAAGTGTATCTGATCTCAATACAGACATTGCAAACGCCCTGTTCAATGAGAGTGTAGCTCGGTCCTAGCTCCCACAAAGCGTCTAGCAGACATCTGCCTGCAAAGCATACACACTTCCGAGAGTTGAGCTTCTGGACTGTCCCTCCCACATCCTGCCTGCACGTACACCGCGCTCCTAATAGGCCTAGCCCCGATGCGTGACTGAAGTGTTGTGAGAGGTAAGTGGAAAGTCCCGGCACACAAGACTAGTGCATCCAAGCTCAATCTAGCGATTTCCTAGTATTTCCTGTGTGAGCCAGGTGCTACATCCTAAGTGCCATACGAGTGAAGCTACCTGAACGCCTGGTCCAAAAGCAACATACTTCGGAGAGTTGAGCTCATCCTCAGTCCCTCACAGTTGCACACTGCCTGCAGAATGAGTTTCGAACGTCTGCACCTCAGCAGTTTGTCAGAGGCTTGTGAGACGCAAGTGGAATAAGCGGACTTGGATGGTGTCTCCAGCTGCAGTGGAGTGGTATTCTGGGTACCTCCTGGCTTAGAGTACTGCTACGTTCTCAGTGCCCTAGGAACGCAGCTAGTTGAAAGCTGGCTTCTAGGCATGCTTCCTTGTGCGAGCTGAGGTCAAGGCAGGACCCTCCCCCATCCTAACTGCCCCTACAGATAGGTCTCAGCATCCTTATGTTACGCGCCGGAACACGTAGTGTGAAAAGCATGTGGAAGTGACAGGATTCTCCTCAAGTGTATGTGATCTCACTACAGGCAATTGCAAACGTCCTTGTTCAATGAGAGTGTAGCTCGGTCCTAGCTTCCATCAATTAGTGTCTGGCAGGCATCTGCCTGCAAAGCGTACACACTTGTGAGAGTTGAGCTTATGGCCTTTCGCTCCCACATCCTGATGCCTGTACGGTTCGCTTGCACAGCATTTCGTTCTACGCGGGACAGGAGCCGAGAGAGAACCAAGTGACTGGCTTGTCAATTTCGCGCCTAGCACACAGCTGCCTCCAAGGCATGCACACTCCTTTGGGTTGAGCTTATGGCTTCAACCTCCCACATGCTGACCGCCTGTACCCTTTGCAGCCAAGGGATTTCGTTGGACACGGGATTCAAGCTTTGGGAGAGGCAAGTGTCTCTTAGCTCAATCCAGTGACTTCTGCCGACTTCCTCCGTCAGATGGGTGGTACATACTAACTTCCAACCCTGAGTACCTAGTTGCTAGCTCTCTCTCAGAAGAACTTTCTTCTGTGAGATGAGCTGACTTGCGGTCCTTCCCAGTTCCACACTGCCTGCACATGGAGTTACGAACATCCTCACCAGACATGTTTGTCAGAAGCTCATGGGACGCAAGGGGCAAGCTGCAGGCCTCAATGGTGCTGTCACTCGGTGCAGTAGAGCGGTATAAACGCAACGTCCTGACTTCCAGTGCTGCTGCGTTCTCACGGCCAGTAGAACGCAGCTAGTGGAAAGCTGCATTCGGGGCATGCTACCTTTGGAGAGTTGAGCTCAAAGAAGGACCCTCCCGCCTGGGGTGCCCTTGTGGGTGGAGCTGCCAACATCCTCATGTCAGGTGCAGAGAGAGGTGTTGAGAAATGCGTGTGGAAGCGTCAGGCCTGTCCTCACGCAATCTGAGGTGAATACAGCGATTGCCAACGTCCTTGTTCAATTAGAGTGTAGCTAGGTTCTAACTCCCCTGTATGAGTGGGGAGCAGACATCTGCCTCCTAGGCATACACGCTCCTGAGAGT
>NC_054842.1:0-6981 GCF_018345385.1 Vulpes lagopus
ACAAGACTTCATAAATTTTTGATTCTATTTATTCACCCGTGATTTCTGCCCCCTTTTTCTGAATTTTTGTTTTTAAAACCCAAAATGAAGGCCTAAACTTTAAACAGCTCTTTTCAAGTGAGCATCAAATAAACCTAAGCCGAAAAGGGGCCTTTTTTGAACTCGAATTTCCCAATCTTTCCCCAACGTAAACTACTGAGCCAAGGGAAGAGGCCCTGATGTACTTTGGGGGGTTTTGACATGGGGGGGGTGGGTGGGGGGGGGTGGGGGGGGGACACCAAAAATCCTTTCCCCAGTTTAAACAGAGTAGAAGGCCTAGTTTTCACTGCACCCCCCCCTGAAACATGGTTTTGAAGGGTTTTCTTAATTAAAAAAAACCAATCCCCAAAAGCAAAATTTTGATCAGGGGAAAGGAAGGCAAGCTTATTCAACACATTTTCCCTTTGAACTAGGGCCCCTTTCCCTCACACAACTTTTTTCTCACCCTTCATGCAGCAAATTGGGTCACCACAAGGGGAAAACAAAGGAAAATTTCCCCGGTTGAGCTTGGATGCACTAAATTCCCCCTTTTGGCTACACTCCAAAGGGAAAAAGGCCCTTTGCAATGTCTTTTTGGAAATCAGATTTACATTTAGCACAGAGTTCCCCAAAAAAATTCCACAACCCGCTCCCCCCACAACCTCTTTCCCCCGCCTAACCCTAAAAAGGGTTTCTGGGACCTATGTCCCAAAGGGGAATCAGGATGCCGGAGGGTTTCCCGTTGACCCTCAGTTTTGCACCAAAGGAAAGCAAAGCCCAAAAAGGCCCGCTTTCCCAAATAAAACGCCGTTTCCTAAAGGGCACCGGGAAAGTACAGTATTCATGCCCGGAGGTTTTTAGAATACCACTCTACCCGCACTGGAAGACCATCCAGGCTTCTTATTCCACTTGCGTCTCACCCAAGCCTCTACAAAAAAGGGTCAGGTGCAGGGTTTTTGGAAAATTCTTTCTGCAGGCAAAGGGGCAAAATGTGGGGGGACTGAGGGTTTACTCAACTCTCCGTTTAAATTTTCTTTTTGGGAAAAAGGGGTTCAAAATAGCTTCTCTCGTATGGGACTTAGGGAACAGCACTTGTCACACAGGAATACAAAGGGAAATTTGCTTGGGGAGCTTGGTTTCCACAGTCTTGTGGGCCCGGGACTTTTCCACTTCCCTCTGAAAAAAACTTTAGGCACAAAATCGGCGTTTAGGCCCCGTTTTTAAGGGGGCGTTTTAACGTGGGAAAAAAGGATGTGGGGGGGACGGGCCCTAAGCCCAACTCTCGGGAAATGTGTAATTCTTTGGGGGGAGGAAATGTCCCGCTAGAAAAACCCTTTGATGGGAGCTAGTACCCCACGCACTCTTTAAAAAAACAAGGCCTTTGCAAGTCCCCGCATTTGAATCAGATACACTTGGGAGAAAACCGTCACTTCCACATGCTCTTTAAAAAAAACCCCCCCGGCAAACCCAAAAATAAGGATGCCGGGACCCACGTCACGGGCATTAGAAAAGCGGGAGGGCCTGCGCCCCGAAATCAGTCGCACAAGGGAAACACGGGCCCACAAGCCAGGGTTTCCCAAATACTGCGTTTCCCCAGGGACTGGGAAAAAATAACCGTGTTGTAAGGGCCCGGGTGTACCCAGGGAAAAAACACAACCACTGGGAGCTGGGGCACCCCAAGGGTCTGCTTATTCCCTTGCCCTCCACAAGGGCCCTGACAAAAGGCTGTGGGGCAGATGTTGGAAAAAGGGTTTTTGCATGCAGTTTTTCAAAACCGGGGGGACTGGGGGGTGAGCTCCACTTCCGATTTCTTGCTTTTTTACAAGGCCTTTTAGTCTAGCTCTCTTGTATGGGGACTTTGGGTGTACACCCGGGTCACACAGGAAAAACTCGGAAATCGATGCTTTGAGCTTGGAATGCACTAGTCTCTGGGCCGGGACTTTCCACTTTCCTCTCACAAAAAACTTCAGGCATGCAAACGGGGGGTAGGCCGTTGGAAAACACGGGGTAAGGTTTCAGAAAAAGGGGGGATAAGGGGGGGGACAGTCCAAAGGGTTTAAACCCCTCGGGAAAATGGAAAACTTTGCGGGGAAGAGTCTGCAGAAAACTTTTATGGGAGCAAGGACCGGGGGTAAAACTCTCAGAAAAAGGACTTTGCAATGTCTGGGATTGGGGAAAACAGATACCCTTTGAGGAGAATTTCCCGTCACTTTCCCCATCTTTTTCCAAAAAACCTTTTTCCATCAACCCCAACATAAGGATGCTGGACCCCTAAACCCTTTTTAAGGGGGTTCAAAATGCGGGGGTGTTTTCCGGGCCCCCAAATCAGTTTTGCACAAGGGAAACACCATACAAACCTCTTACAACTAGCGCGTTTTCCTCGGGAAATGAGAAAATAACAGTGATCTAAGCCGGAGGGACCCAGAGTACCAAACCACCCGCACTGGAGTCACCCTACAGGTTTTGCTTATTCCACTTGCTCCCCACAAAACCCCCTGACAAACGGGTGTGGGGCAATTTTGAAACCCCTTTCTGCAGGCAGTGGGGGCAACTGTGAGGGACTGAGGGAACTTTAACCTCCCAAAAAGTTGCTTTTTTTGGACAAGGCTTCAACTAAACTTCTCTCGTATTTGGGACAAAATATTTCTCCTGGCTCCCCACAGGAAAAAACAAAAATCGCTTTGGTTTTAGCTTGGGGTGCACTAGTCCCTTTGGGCCGGGGCTTTCCCTTACCTCTCAAAAACACTTTTAGGGGAAAGCAAACGGGGCTAAAGGGCCCGGTAAGAAAGCGGGGTTTAAATGGGAGGCAGGATTTTGGGGGAAAGACAGTCCAAAGCCAACTCTCGGAAGGTTTTGAAAGCTTTTCAGGCAATGGTCTGGGTAGACACTTAATGGGGGCCAGGGCCGACTACACTCTCAAATTTAACAAAGGGCGTTTTTCAATGTCTCATTTAAATCAAATACACCGACCCAAAACAATTTTCACTTTTTCCAAAATGCCTTTTTCCCCACAAAACCCCTTTTCCGCCCAAAAATCATAAGGATCTGGGGCCTACTTTTAATTTGGGCCAAAATTTTAAAAGGGGGGGGTCCTGACCTGAAAAACCCCCCACACAAGGGAAACACGCCCTTCAAGGGCCCGCTTTCAACTACTGCATTCCTCGGGGACCCGAGAAAAAGTAACAAATGTTTTAAAACCCGAGGTACCCGAATACCACTCCACGCAGGTGGGACACCCTCCAGGTCTGCTTTTCCCCCTGCGTCCACAAGAATCTGAAAAAAACGGCTTGGGCAGATGGTTTAAAACCCTTTCTGCAGCAGTGTGCAACTGTGAGGGACTGAGGGGAGCTCAACTTCCGAAGTTTAAATTTTTCCTTTCGGAAAAAGGGGTTCAGCTAGCTTCTCCCCGTATTTGGGCCTTAGGGAAAGTCCAAAACCTGGCTCACACAGGGAAAATTTCAGGAAATCGCTTGGGGTTTGAGCTTGGGGGCACTAGTCCCTTTTGGGGGGGGACTTTAAATTACCCCGACAAAACTTCAGGCACCATTGGGGCTCGGCCCTTTAAAGGGGCGGGTCTTTTTCGGGGAAGGCAGTATGGGGGAGGGACAGTCCAAAAGGGCCCCAAATCCCGGAAGTTGTATGCTTTGGGGGCAGATGTCTGCTAACACTTTTAAAGGGAACTAGACCCAAACTACAAACCCCATTGAACAAGGTTTGTTTTTCAAAATTTTTGTTTTTGAGATCAGATACACTTTAGGAAAAATTTCCGTCCCTTCCACATGCTCTTCAACAAACCCCCTTCCCGGGAAAACCCAACAAAAGGAAGCTGGGGCCCCAAGTCTACGGGGCCCTCATTAAAAAGTGGAGGCTCCCCCCGGGAAATCACTCGCCCAAGGAAGCACGCCTTTCAAAACCACTTTCCCAAAAAGCGGGCTTCCTCGGGGACGGGAAAAAGTAACAAATGTTCCAAGCCAAAGGGGGTACCCAAAAACCACTCCACGCAGCCTTTTGAAAGCCTCCAGGTCCCGGGGAAATTTCATTTGGGATCTCACAAGCTTTTGACAAAACGGGTGTGGTGGCCCCGGGGTTTGGGGAAAATCTTTTTTGCCGACAAATGTGCAATTGTTTAGGGCCTTAGGGGGAGCTCAGCTCTCCGAAGTAAGTTGCTTTTCCCGGACAAGGCGTTCGCTAGCTTCCTTCGATGGCACTTAAAGGGTTGGCAACCGGCTCCTCACACAAGGGAAAAACAAAGGGAAACGCTGATTTGGGGCTTGGGGCACTAACTTGTGGGCCGGGGCTTTCCCCTTTTCTCTCCCCAAAAACTTTTAGGGCCCCCGGGTCGGGGCTAGGGCCTTGTTTAAAGGGACGCGGTGTAAAGTGCAGGGAGGTTTTTGGGGGGGACAGCCCATAAGCCCAACTCTCGGGAAATGGGGTTTTCTTTGCAGGCAGAAAGTCTGCTAGACCTTTGATGGGGGGCTGACCAGCTACACTCTCTTTAACAAGGACGTTTGGGATGTCTGGGATTGAGAAACAGATACACCTAAAGGGGAATCCTGTCACTTTCCCCATTCTCTTCACACAAAACCCTTCTGGCACCCAACATTAAAGGGGTTCGGGACCAAAGTCTACGGCAGGCAGAAAAGCGGAGGAAACCGCCCTTTAAAACAGCTCCCCAGAAGGAAGGGGGTGCCCACAAAACCCCGCTTTTAACTAGTGCGTTTTCCCCGGGCACTGAGAACTAAAAAGTGTTTTTAACCAGTTTGAAACCCCGAAAAACGAAAACCCAAATGCAGCTGGAGACACCCTTCCCAGGTCTGCTTAATTTTCCCCTTGCACCCCCAAGGGCCCTGACAAAAGGCGTGGTTTCGATGTTTGGGAAAATCTTTTTTGCAGGCAGTGTGCAACCCCTTTAAGGGACTGAGGGGGAGCTCAACTCTCCAAAGTAAGTTGTTTTGGACCAAAAGGGGTTTAGCTAGGGGTTTTCCCCCATAAAACACTTAGGATGGAGCACCCCCCGGGCTCACACCCGAAAATACTAGAAACGCTGGGTTTGGGTTGGATGGGACTAGTCTTTTGGGCCGGGGCTTTCCACTTACATCTCAAAAACACTTTCCCGGCCCCGGGAAACGGTGCTAGGGGCCGTTAGGAAACGCGAAAGTAACGTGCAGGCAAGGGTTTGGGAGGGACAGTCCATTTAAGGGGCCCCCCAAATCTTTGGGGAATGGGGTATGCTTTGGGAACAAATGTCCCGCTAAACCAAATTTCATGGGAGCTAGACCGACTACCACTCTCAATTTAAAAAACTTTGCAATGTTCCCGCAATTTAAACAATACACTTGAAGAAAAATCCTGGGCACTTTCAACATGCTCTTTACACAACCCCTTCCCGGGGCCTAACATATGGAATTTCTGGGGCCTACTTTTAAAGGGGGAAAAAAAAAATGCGGGAAAGGGGCTTTCCCCAACCCCAAAAACCCCACAAGGGAAACACGCCTACAAGCCAGCTTTTCACCCTAAATGCTTTCCCCCGGGCACTGAAAAACGTAACAGTGTTCTAAAGCCCCGGGGGTACCCAGAAAAAACCTCTCCACTGCAGCTAAGACACCCCCAGGTTTTGCTATTCCACTTGCGTCTCACAAAACCTTTTGAAAAACGACTTTTTGGGGGCCAAAGTTGGAAACTCTTTTTTTGCAGGGGATTGGGGCAAACCGTGAAAGGGGCGAGGGGGGACTCAACTCTCCGAATAATTGCTTTCGGACAAGGCATTCAGGGTAGTTTACTTCGAATGGGCACTCAGGAAAGGGAGCAAACCCGGCTCACCAGAAATACTAGGGGAAAATCGCTGGTTTGAGCTTGGATGCACTAGTCTTGGGGGGCCGGGGCTTTCCACTTTCCCCCTCACAAAAACTTCAGGGCACTCATCGGGGGCCCAAGGGCCCGGTAAGAACGCGGGGTAAGTGCAGGGTGGGTGTGGGAACCCACAGTCCCCTAAGCCCAACTCTCGGAAGTGTTTTATCTTTGCACTCAGATGTCTGGAAAACACTTATTGAAGGTTTCTAAGTACTTCACTGGCAGCAACACTCTTATTGAAACTAGGACTTTTGCAATGTTCTGTATTGGACACAGATTCACTGAGAGCGTCCTGACACTTCCACATGCTTTTAACACAACCTATGTCCCGGCGCCTAACATAAGATCTGGACCAATGTCTATGGTCAACAGAAATGCGGCGGGTACTTTGCTGCGCCTCACTGGGTGCAAGGAACATGCCTACAAGGCAGCTTTCACTAGCTCTTTCCAAGGGCAACAATAACGTACAGTACTCTAAGAGCCAGGAGGTTACCCAGAATAACCACACTACTGAAGCTGGAGAGACCCGCCAGGTCTGCTTATTCCACTTGCGGGCTCACAAGCCTCTGACAAACGCTGTGGTGCGCGTGTTTTCAAAACTCATGTCTCAGGACATGTGCAACTGTGAGGTCTCCGGGTCAGGCTCAACTCTCCGAAGATAAGTTGCTTGGGACAAGAGTTCAGCTAGCTTCTCTCGTATGGCACTTAGGATGTAGCACCTCCTAAGCAAGGAATTACTAGGAAAAGCTAGATTGAGCATGGATCACTAGTCTTGTGGGCCGGGATTTCCACTTCCTCGACAACACTCCAGACACGCATCGGGGCCAGCCGTTATGAGCACGTTGGTACCGGCAGCAGGATGTGGGAGGACATTCCATAACCTGAACTCACGGAAGTGTTATGCTTTGCAGCAGATGTCTGCTACACACTTTCATGGGGCTAGGACCGACTACAACTCTCATATGAACAAGGACTTTTGCAATGTCTGCATTGAGATCAGATACACTTGAGCAAGTCCTGTCACTTCCACATGGTTTTTTCCCACAACCTCTTCCCGGCGCCTAACTAAGGGAGCTGGTACCTTTGTCTACGGGCAGGCAGAATGCGGCGGGT
>NC_054842.1:7081-14056 GCF_018345385.1 Vulpes lagopus
CTCCACGCCTGAGAGCCAGAAGAGCTCAGAATGACAAGAGAGGAAGGACGGGCACAGTATTTTTGGGCTGGGGTATCAGGTATGTCAACTACCATTTTTAGATCCCACTCTCACTACGTGTATTTTTCAAAAACAAAACCGATCATCAAGTGTAAGAAAATAAATAACCACACTAGCAAATCGGATAAAGCATTATGTTTCCTATGTGATGGTTGATGTTTTTTTACTCTAGGCAAAACCTAAAGTTATCCACACAGCCCAGAGACCAATATAGTAATAAAAGGTCTGATAAGTGGTGTGGGACATCAGGACGGGATTACAAACAGAGTGTCAGTTCCTGGGAACGTGACACACATTTCCTTGAGAACACATTTAAAATAACACGGCGATCTCACGATTTTGCACAAACTGACAACTTCCAGGCAGCCTCAAGTACCTCTCAAGGACGCGATCTCTAGACTTCATTGTGGGAGATACAATTCTTTGAAGAAAAAAAGTTCACACTTTTGAAATTTCACAGAAATTTAAGCCAAAACTGAGTGGTTCTCTTCCACCTCCGGGACAATCGGATGCTTTACCTAAACCACATTAAGCTTCTATTCAAATCCCAACCCAACCTTGTGACCTCCTGCATTAAGTTCATTCCGGTCGATAAACTGATAAGCTGTTGCCTCCTGATGAAACACCACAATGTACTCAGACAAGTATTACCAATCATATCTTCATTTTCAAGAAACAATGGTTAGAGTTCCCAAGGGCATGGATTTACACGAGTATAAGAGTTACCAACGTACAGGACGACTAAGTCAACACAGGGGTATCGAGAATCATCTGATCTGCAATGAACAAACATAACACAGGCATTCTGCCATGTGGAGTTCAGTTATGAATAAGATGACCAAAGAAACTACCAGAGTGACCAAAGTATATTAGAAACATATAAATACTTTGTAGCTAAAGCACCTGAGCTTGCTTTGTTTTATAACCAACTGTAAAATGGCTGAATCGACCTGCACTGACTGGAGGTTTTATAGGTTATATTCAGTATTCCTCCATTCACCTCCTACCCATGCCCCATTGATATAATTCCTTTTACTCACGCTGGTCGAAAGTCCGAATATAACCCATCCAATCAGCTGCATTGTTTACTTTAGCTAAGAGTAGAGAGGAAAATATAAAAGTTAGAAAAAAATCAATTTTCATAATATGAAGTTCATACAACTACGATTTCATGCATCAGCTTTCCAAACTAAAAGCACTTCAGCCATCTAAACTAACTAAAACTGCAAATTTAATAACACAAAGTAAGTCTCTCATTAAAAGGACTGATACGGATAGCAGAGTACTCAAAAATGCATGCATAAAGCTCAATCAAAGTTGGTAAAAGACTGTCACCAACACCCCGGGTGAACTAAACCTTTTGGAATCATATTACAACCTCCACAGCTTAAACATAATTCTTAGTGAGAGAAATCTGATTCAAATTTTGACACTCCACTTATTTTGTGACTTTGGCATGTTACCTACCGCGCCAACGCAGTCCCTCATCCTAAAATGGCAAGGATACTTCTCACCACATGAGTAGTTGGAGGATTAAATGAATATTACACATTAAGCCCGTAGCACAGTACCTGAAAATTAAGAGATCAATAGTTCATTATTATTAAGAAGTTTAACAGCTACAGACTAGTTATCAAATCCCATGGATTGACAATAAGCAAAATCTGAGCCAAAAAGATATAATGACTCACCAGAAGGTCAACACTCCAAAATAGAATAGAACTAGAATTAGAATTCACATTCCGAGACTTGAGGTATAATATTTCACTACACAATGACAGCTCACTAAATTAAAAAGAAATGCACACAACAACCAAATCACAACATTCATTACAACTTAGCTAAACCCGAAGATAGATCCAACTTACAGATAAGAAGTTTCTACTACAATCCATCTTGTATTAGCAGCGACCAAAACGGGATGGGACTCCGCTGTCCAACAAGGTTTTATTGATGTTATCAATCTTCTTCATTAAACCTTCTGAGATAGACCCCCAAATTCATGGCATCATTCCTATTTTCATAATATAAGAAAAAGTCATAATACTATTTCAATTTTTCTATGATATGGAAATCAAATTCCTAGACTGTCCTAGACAAGAATTCATTTGCAACTACCTATTTCAACAAACTTCTAGTAAAATGACTAACAAACAAGGAATTACATCCCTGTTATGTAATATATTATTACTTATTAAAATGTGATAACGATGGATTCATGTACTCATTTCGTCCATAATGTAAATCTCTTAGACCTAATTATGCACAACGGCATCAATGGTATGCCTCAAGTAAATATGATCTATATTGTCTTGAGAAGCTCAGAGAATTTACATACCTAAAAGTAAAGATTAAATAAAGATTCGCAAAACAAAAACCCCAGCAGTAACATGTACAGGAATAAATCCATTCTGGATTTCATTTAAAACAACCCTGAGTCCAGAAGCACTACCCCACAATACTAGGGTTCCTGCTCCGAAGAGTGCCTACGTTATTCATAAAACATCCAAACTTAGTCACTTGAATTTCATGGTTTCCTGAGCATCCAGGTTCATCAATTTTAATGCCACTGTCTATACCAACTGCTTGACTTTATTATCACAACATCATAGTAACTGTAATATACTAGTGACGAAGCAATCTCTAACACTTCAAACACGTATTTTTCACACCTGTGCTTATTCTTCCTTGTATAGTAACATGCCAGTAGTCAGAAATAAATTACAATTTAACATTTCAAATACAGTAACCAATTAGATGCACTAAAAGAACTGATCCAGATTGCTGTAGACTTTTGCTTCTTCGAATGCAACATGGTGGGTAGGATTCACCAAGGTACCTGAAAAACCTCCACAGAATTACTGGGATGTTTCAGATCAATTAGGGTTGATCTTCCATGATCCAGACCTGCTTCCAGATACTGCCAAACTTCTGAGGCACAGAGGAAGCAGAAATATCTCGCCAAAGATCCCTTTTATCATGAAGTAACCTAGACCCAGGCCTCTGTCCCTCCCAGGTTCTTGTAACAGATTCTAGGCCTTCCTAAAGTTTGGTACAGGCTGAGAGCGTACAAGTTGAGAGGCTATGAAACCATAGCTCAGTACAATGCCCCAAGTGCACTAACCTCTGGCAATGTTTTTGCTAACTAGGAAAATAGTACAGTGAGTCTGGATGGGCCACCAAAACAAATTTAAATGCAAGTACTCATCATATCTAACCTGCAATAGCTACTACCAACCATGCTAATAGCTACCATCTTTTTGGGCAACTGCAGCTAGTTACGATAGGAGGAATGAATTATAAACACTCACACATGAGTGTGGCAGCTTGGAAGTCTCAGCCTTGTAACCCAGGGCGAAATTATTCTGTGACAGTTTTGGAATTTGGCTGTGTCAAAACGCATTGATAGCACAAGCCAAACCTCAAAGGCTAACACAGCCCATCCATAGATGGTTGGTCCAGAAAAAATCTATAACAACATTACTGCCAACACGGAACCAATCTCGTTTATAGGAAGCCATCATTTTCCACTCTGCTTTCTGTAAAAATAAAACAACACAATAAAATCAACACGAGTTTACTACTACTGTCCCATAAATCTCTTGATACGATTCCCCTCTCTCCCAATGTGATTATTATTTGGTAGATGGCATACATAAAGTTTCTAATGAAAGCTCTACACATATAACATTTATTAGGATTAAAATGCCTATACTGGGGCCTGCGTAGTTATCGTCAGTTAAGCGTCTGCCATCAGCTCAGGTCATGATCCAGTGTCCGAGACCAAGCCTCATGTTGGGCTCAGCTGCTCAGTGGGGGAGTCTGCTTCTCCCTCCTCCCGGCCTCCCCCACTGCTGGTGCTCTTCCTCATGCTCTCCCTTATAAGAAAATGCTAAAAAAAAAAAAAAAAAAATGCATATATAATTTTGCCTATTCTTCACTATATTCCAATGACAGTTCAAATGACATGATTATAGCATGACAGTCATGACAAAAGTAATAAAAGGGGATGTAACTTCAGTGCCAAATAAAGAATCTGAATATGTAAGTATGTCATGAGAACCCAAAAAAGTTAAAGATTTTATAATTTATTCAGGAAAGACATAGTGAGAGAGGCAGAACATAGGCAAGGGAGAAGCAGCTTCCCTGTGGGGAGCCCAATACAGGACTCAATCCCAGGACTGGATCACAACCTGAGCCAAGTCAGATGCTCAACCACTGAGTCCCCAAATGACCTCCAAATTTCTTTAAATGTTTTTAAACTGCCCAAATGCTACAAAACCGTTAACACCTGACACACCTGCACTTCTAAGATATTAATCTATCATGAAGAGAAGAGATTTTTTTTAAGGATACAATCCTTTATAAACATTATATTCTTAGGTTTTTTCCCCGGATATTAGATAAGGACAGACAAGTGTACACTTTTCCAAGGACAATACTGAGAACATAAAATTGTCTTAATAATCCTTGTCCTATTTAATAGGGTTCTTCTGAGAATATTTGTCTGGAAGAAAACCTAATGTGTTGCAAGAATGACACACACACTGAAGAAAAATTCACTTTGCCTGTTTCTAGCACTGCCCGTGTGAGCAGAAAAAACAACATGATCTCCTTTTTTAGAAGAAGAAACTGAAACAGAGGTTGGGATTTTTAAAGGCGAAGAAAACACATCAGTAGCAGAACTACTGCTTATAGTTCCCCACAGTCAAGAGATTACGCTGTTTTCTTATGAAATTAACTTCTCAGCAAAATACCACAACCATGTAAGAACAGTTTTAAAATAAGAAATACCCTATCTTGGGACCCCTGGCTGGCTCAGAGTGTGTGACTCCTGGGTCTCAGGGTTGTGAGTTTGAACACGACAATGGATATAGAGATACTTAAAAATAAATCTAGGAAAGAAAAAGAAATATCTAGTCTCAAACTTTCTACTCTAAACTTTTCCTTTTCATTGCCTCTTTGGACTAGCTTTTTTTTTTTTTTAAGTATTTTTATTTATTTATTCATAAAAAACAAAGAGAGAGAGAGAGAGCATAGACACAGGCAGAGGAAGATCAGTCTCCACACAGGGAGCCCGACATGGGACTTGATCCCAGGTCTCCAGAATCACGCCCTGGGCTAACAGTGGGCACAATTCACGCCCTGGGGCTAAAGGTGGCACGAAACCGCGGAGACCACCCTGGCTGTCCATGGATAGCTTCATATTTTTGGTTCAACTGTTCAATTTTCAAATCAAAAGTTTAACCTCTTCAGGAGTCCTCCTTGCTCTTTACTACATATATAAGTCCACCGTAATTCCTACAGCATCCTCCTAAGTCTCCTGCACCTTAGTTTTATTTGCAATTCCCTAAACTAAAGCACTCTATCCCCTACAACAA
Source organism: Vulpes lagopus (assembly GCF_018345385.1). NCBI lineage: Eukaryota > Metazoa > Chordata > Mammalia > Carnivora > Canidae > Vulpes > Vulpes lagopus. The sequence continues at coordinate 12,523 of NC_054842.1, forward strand.
CAAAAACATTTCCAGAAAATGGGTTTGGATAAGACCCTGTGTTTTCGGTTACAAATATGTATCAGAGTCAGTTTCAACCCTTCAGCCAACGAAAAACAAAGATTTAAAATAAACAGTTAGTATTTCGATTTTTGACCCAAAAAAAAACAATCTAAAGTTTTTTCTAACTGCCTAACACAACATAAAAAAGGGATGTGTCATTAAAGAAAGTCAAATAATTAAGTTACTTACTAAATTACATCTTTATCCTCCCTTATACCCAGGTTTCATCAGACTCTCTCACCATAAACCAGTTTAAATTGTAAGGTCAAATTCTATCACAGCCAATAATATTAAGTACAGTAAAAAACAATAAAACACCAATACAACCACTAATCTTGATATTCCTCTTGAAAATGACTTAATGAGATAACCTGAAAACATTTTAACAAGCCAACCGAAGGAATTATCACTACACATATCGATTATCTACTAAGGTATTGTGCATGTAGACATGCCTCAAAAAAACAGTGCCCTGTAACATAGCAAATACTTCCCAAATCCCTGCTGATCATTTTTCCCTTTGAAAGACATTATAGAATTTTATAAACATTTTCCTAGGAGCCCAGTTTTTGCAACGGATGACAAACTAAAATCAAAACTACTTCACTGTATACAGCTGTTTCCCCCTTGATAGGCTCAGTTAACACAGAACTGGTCAGAACAAAGTATATAAGGTGGATAATCAATGGACTCATAAAGCTTTACTTTCTAAAATGTAAGACATATCAAAAGGCCACATTCAGAGAAAAACTATGGCTACTATAGAGGTTCTAAAGATCTCATTCACATTGTAGTTGGGGTTTACAGATAATTTTTTATCTGCAAGATAAATTTAACCCACACATAACTGCTAAATCTTTCATCTTACCTTATTCTCCAAGAATTCGTTTCCAAGATATAGTCTGTGTTCCATTTCTGGTGAAAGTAAGTCCATAGTTACAGAACCTATATTTGGTCTCTAGGTTCCTGAACGCTTTCCCTGTATCAGTGTAAGCATGACAGAAGTAGAAAATTCCTGAAAGCAAGAAAAATATGACTTTAAAATCACCTCATCCAAATAGAAAATTAATCATTTCAGAAAGTAATGTTTCAATCCCATCAAAACCGATTCAGTTTTACTTTTACCACAACCAATTTCCTGCTTCTCTCCTTTCTGAAAAAAAAAGTTTAACCCAGTTCAATCTGTCCTTTATTCCATCTCTCTCAGGATACTTCCTGTTCCATGTACTCTCATACTAAAATGGGAATCTTAAATTCTCTCCTTTAAAAGGAGAAATATCCTTACGTAAAATAAATGCTGTACTAAAAACACAAAAATATTGGAATCTTAAACATTTTACTTTCATGACCTTGAAAAAGATTATTCAATTCTCTATCATATCTTTTCAAAACTATTAGTTAATTTTAAGATATATAAAACCCAAACCATTAAAGGGACTACGTTTTACCCTCATTTTTTTTTTTTTTTTTATAATTTTAAGATTTTATTATT
>NC_054842.1:14156-34583 GCF_018345385.1 Vulpes lagopus
GAGGGGCACTTGATGGGATGAGCACTGGGGTTTTCTTTTATGTTGCAAAGTGAACACCATAAAAAGTAATTTATTATTTAAAAAAAAAAAGGATAGTGGATTTTATTTTTTTATTTTTTTTCGGCTAGTGGGTTTTGAGGAAAGATATCAACAGAATAAAGGCCGTTGGAAAAAGGGCCCCCGTAGTGCCCCTCATCCTCAAGGGTGAAACTTAAAATCGTCCCCTTTAAGAGCGAACAAGCCAAGAAGTCCCCTCAGCACTGGAAGTCCTACCCGTAGTCAACAGACAGGAAAAAAAGGTTCACACCTGGAAGGGGGACATCACACTGCCTATTTGCTGAAAAACATGGTATTAGAACAGAACCCCGAAGACCCCACCAAAAACTTTTAAAACAAATGAGTGAATTCCTAAAGTTGTGGGAACAAAATAACAAGATCAGTAGCCTTCTGTGTCCCGACAATGACACCCCGGAAAGGGGTTTTTTTCAGGACATGCTCCCTTATCAGGGCATCCAAAAAACAAAATAATTAGCCCTGAACCCAAAGGGGAACTGCAGACTTGTACACTGAAAATTAAAAATTTGGGGGAGGACTTCCTAGGCCTGGGGGGTGGGAGCCTTCATCTTGTAAAATGTCCACAGTTCCGAAGCCACCCGCAGTTCTAAGCCCATTCCTATCAAAATCAGTGCCGTTTTTTAGAAATAAAAAAAGGGCACCCTAACTTTTGTCCGCCCCCACAAAAAACCCTGGACACCCAAATCAGTGTTGGAAAAACAGGACGAGCTGGACGCAGCACTTTTTTAAATTTCAAACGATGTCCAAGACACAGATAAAGCAGTGGGGTTCCCCGGGCCCCTGCCTGCTCCTTTGGGTTTTTAGCATCTGACTCTTGCCCTCACCCCTGTCTTAAAATTTTGGGTTTAAGAAATGGGCCCCTGTGCTGGCTGTGACGAGGCATGGAGCCTACTTAAACAAACCAAACCCACAGGGGGGTGGTTCTGGCTTGCTGAAGGAGCAGAATAGAGACCCTGGAAGAAAATGCATTTGAATACAGTAAACTTTTTTTTTTAAACTAATTTTAAATTTAAACCCAAATTTTAATTACAGTAAAATTGATTATACTTAGAGAAGACTTCAGGGATTCACAGTTGGAGATAAAAACCAGTGCTCTTGACATCACGGCCCCCCTTCATGCCCGTCACCGGGTACCCTGCCCCCCACTTCCCTCCCCCTCAGCGACCCCCCAGTTTGTTTCCTTTTGTTTGAGTCTTTTTTTCCTCCATCTCTGTTTTCACTTATTTGTTTTCCTTCCTCACAGTGTCCATTGCTTTGCTTTTTTAAATTCACCATAAAATGCCCCAAAAGGGGCATTTTCTTTCCTGATGATTTCACTTAACATGATCCCTCTGTTCTTCCACATCATTGCAAATGGCAAGTTTTCCTCTCTTTGATAGCTAGAAATTTTTTCCTCATCAATCTATCATCTTTCCCATCACTATCTCCCCCCCCTCTTATCCATCTCTTTGAAGCACCGGGCCCCTTCAGGTGTGGCTACTGTGGCCCCCCCGCCTGCTGTGGTATTGGGGTTGAGTTTCCGGAGTCTCACTGCTTCTGAAATTCGGAGTGAGCTCCAGGCCGAGCACCTGCTGGTCGCAGGGCGGCTCTATTTGTAACTTCCTGAGGAGCCCCACACTTTTCCAGGTGGCTGCACCACCCCGCGGCCCGCCCACAGGAAAGGGTGAGGGGGTTTTTGTAGGACGTGGTAAAAGCTGGTCACATTCATTTTGCGCCCGTGGGCCCCAATTCATCTTCCTTAAGTATTTCTAGAAAGGGCCGGGTTGGCTTCCCTTAGTGAACGTTTTTCCCAAGCTCACAGGCCCCAGCTGAGCCCGGAAGGAGGCGGTGTGGCCCCGGGCCCCTGGGACACCGCCTCCTGCACGGCCTCTTGCAGTGCTAGCGTCCGCAGGGCGCCCTTTCCCCAGAAACCCCGCCCAAGGATCGCGCATTTGGGAGTAAAACCCCGTCCGCTTGCACTAACAGGAGCCAGCCCGTGCTGGGAGGCCGAGGGGAGGTGGGGGTCGCGCCACGCGGGTTTAGCCGCAGCCTCCCCAGGGCCCGCAGTGAGGTTCAGGGGACATTGGGCCACGTTCAGCTGTCAGGAGCCCCGTCTCCTCAGGACCCCCGGGAGGCTTTTTAGGAAGATGTGGCCAACATCCCCAGAAGGAGCCCCCCGGGCCCCTCAGGGAACCGGGGGAGGCTTCAGGAAGATGTGGTGCCACGTCCCAAATCTGGCGAGCCCGGCCCCTCAGATAAAAATTGAGGCTTCTGAACCTGGGCCACTCCACGGGGAAAAGGACCCCCGCTTCCCCAGAACAAAGGTGACGTTTGGGAGGACGTGGGGCCCCATCCCCCAACCAGCGTGACTTCCCCCAGGACCCCCCCGGGGTAGATTTGAAAATGGAAAAGCTCCATGCGGACAGAAACCCCCAGCCTTGTCAGGGCTGAGGTGAGGCCCCAAAAAGATGTGGGTGGGGCCCCATCCACACTGACAGGAGCTCCGACCTCTCGGACCCCCTGTAAGTTTGGAAGATTTGGGGCATGTCCCCTGCTTTACAGAGCCCCCCGGTCCTCAGGTCTTATGGTGGGCTTGAGGAAAATGGGGGCCACTCACACTGACAGGACCCCCGTCCTCCTCAGACCTGCACTTGCTTTGGGAATAGGGGCTGCGTCCCTATGCTGATAGGATTTAAAACAGCCTCCTCAGGCCCACGGTGATTTTCCGGGGGACAGGGGGGGGGGCCCATGTCCAGGCTGAAAGGACCTCCGGCCTCCTGGGACCTGTTGGGGCTTCCAGGGGATGTGAGACCTAGTCCACATTTTACGGGAGCCCCGGGTTCCCTCAGGACCCACTGCTATACCCCGGGAAAAACACTTGGGCCGCTCTGCACTACAGGACCCCGGGCTTCCTCAGGCCCCCTAGAGGACTCTGGGGGCGCCTTTGGGGGCCAGTCCACATCAAAAGGGGCTCCCAAACCACAGGGAAAGGGAAAAGGGGTAGAAGAAGGTAGGTCAGGGGGGGGGAGCATTTTGGTGGTTGGGTTTTTCATTAGATGTTGGGGGTTAGTTTTTTATCCCTATGGTTACGGAAAAGGGTTAGGGTGGGGGATAATTGAAAGGGTCAGGGTTGGGAGTTAGGAGGGGGGTTGGGGATTGGGTGGGTTTTTAGGGTTAGGGACGGTTTTAAAATTAGATTGGGGTTTAGGTTTTAGGGATTGGGGGCAGGAGGTTAATTGGGGTTAGGGTTAGGTTAGGTTGGGGTTTGGGGCTTAGGTTTTTGATTAGGGTTAGGGGTTAGGGGGGGGGGGGGGAGTTGGGTTGGGGGTTAGGGTTAGGGGTTAGGGTTAAAGTTAGGGCAGGTTTGGGGTTAGGGAAAGGGGTTTCGGTTAGGATGGGGTTTGGGTATGTTGGGGTTATGTTTAGTTGAGGGTTAGGGTTTAGGTCGGGGTTTTCGGGGTTTGGGTTTTGGGAAAAGGGGTTAAGAGATGGGTTTGGGAGGGCTTAGGAGTTATTTTTGGGGTTGGGTTGGGGTTACATTTTGGGGGTATGGATAGCATTAGTATTAGTTTGGTTTTGGGTTTAGGGTAAGATTAGGAATCTGATTAGGAATAGCTTTTGGGAGTAATTAATTAAAGGGTTTAGGGTTAGGAGTTGGGGTGAGGGTTGGCAGGAAGATTCAGTAAATGGTTTCGTCTTGGGTTTTGTGTTGGGTTTTTTGATTGTGATAGGTCTTTTTCAAGGTTAGGTTAACATTGGGCTTAAGCGTGGGTTAGGGTTATGTCTGTGTATGGTTAGATTTTGGTTTGGCTGGCCTGCACGGGGCCCTCGTAGTTTCTTGGGCAGTTTAGTTTATGCACTCATTGATTTTTGGGGTTTTCAAAAACCTGACTCCCCCAAATCAGTGGCCCCCCCAGAGCATCAAAATCCAGGCTTTGCGGGGTCAAAAAGACATGGCGGGTTCTCTAAACTGAGCTAAGGAGGGGACCTGTGGCTCAAATACTCTTTTTTTGGGGTTTTCGTTCCCTTTCGATTTTACTCTTGGGGCGCAATATTTAATCAATACTCCAAATTTATTATTTAGAGTTTTACTTGTAATCCTTTTTTGTAAACACAGTTGATTTAGTTTCATTTTCTACCACATAGTGATTCACCCCTTGGATACAACGGGGGACTGGTCACGGGTTTGCCTCCCTTTTCCCACCCCCTGTTCCCCATCCCCCTCACCTTCCTCGGGTATTTATTATTTTATTTTCTGTGGTTTAGAGGTGTTTCTTGTTTGCTTCCTCCATCTACCCTCGCCCCTTTGTTTGGTTTTTTAAAAATTTCCCAGGTAAAATGCATTGTATGGTATTTGGTAACTGTTTTCTCTGACTGAATGAGTTCATTAAGCAAATCCTTTTTCCACTTCCCCCGTCATTGTAAATGGCTTCATTTCTCCCTTCTGAGACCCAAATGATGTGTAAATGGTATATTTACCACATCGCTCTGCCCATTCCCCTGTCGATGGAATTGGCTTATGCACAGTTTTTTCTGTTGTTGATAACGCTGCTACAAAAAGTGGCTGCGTGTCCCCCCTTTTGAATCTACTAAACTACTTTTGTATCCTCGGTGTAAAACCTACCCGTGCATTTTTGAATCGTAGGGTAGCTCCCATTTTTACTTCTTGAGGACCCTCCACACTGTTTTCCACAGTGGCTGCACCTGTTCACCCTCCCACCAGAGTGTAAGGGGGGTCCCCCCCTTTTCCATAAACCCCAAAAAACACCCGTTTTTTTCCCTTTTGTTTTAATTTTAGCCATTCTGACGGCTGTCAGGCATCCATGTGGGTTTTGTTTTCATTTCCCTGATGATGGGGGACGGAGTTCTTTCCGGGTGTATGGCGGCCATCTGGATGCCCCGTCAAAAACAAAATCCCTTCATGTCTTCTGCCCATCTTCGTTGGTAATTTGTCTTTAAAGGGTTTCTGGAAATTTTTATTTGCTTTATATATTTTGGATACTACTCTTTATTGGATGTGTTTTTTACAAAATCTCCCCTCATTTTTATGTTTTCCTTTTAGCTGTGGTTGTTTCCTTTCTTTTCGATGCTTTCAATTTTATGAATCCCATAGTAATTTTTTGGGTTTTGTTTTCCCTGCCTCAGAGGCATATTAAAAAAGAAGATCCAATTGCCAATGTCAAAGACATTGCTGCTTATCTTTCTTTCTAAATGTGAGAAAAGGTTCCCATTGTCAGGATGGTTGTGCGGGGTCCCGGAAAGGGCCATGGGGCTGATTTCGATGCGCATGTCCTGGGAGATGCACCTGTGGAGTCAGAGGCGCATGGGCGTCCCGCGCCTTGGCCTCCACGGGCGCGCTGGCTGCTATCATACTCACCCCTGGAGGGGGTGATGCGGGTTGGTCCCCTGGCTCTGGGGTAGCATCCCCCCCCCCCAGAAACAGGGGCCCTTTTCCCTTTTCCCCTGTGAGAAAAGGTCTCACATTTGGTCTTTAATCTATTTTGAATTTATTTTTTATATACATGGGTAAGAAAGTGGTCCAGTTTCTTTTCTTCTGCTTGGGGCTCCCCCCGGTTTTTCCCAACACAATTTGTTATTTCCTGGGGCAGGATTGGGGTTTTTGTTGAAGAGACTGCCCTTTTGCCATTGGTTTTTATTCTTTCCTGCTTTTTTTTGAAGATTAACGACATAGAGTTATAGGTTTGTATCTTGTTTCGCTTTCATTCTGTTCTATTGATCTAAGCATCCCCTTTGGGAGATTTTGATTGCAATTTTCAATTTCTTGCTGGTTATCTGTCTTTTAAAGTTCTTATTTTTTCCCTTTTTTTCCATTTTTGCTATGTTATATATTTCTGGAGAATTAAATCTATTCTTCCGGGTTTGGTGTTCCCGGCATAAAATTTTTTTTATTGTTCTCTTATAACCCATGTGTATTTTCTATTTGTTGGGTCTTTTTTTCTAAAATTTGGTTGTTTTTCTCTTTCTCATTTGTGATTTTTTTTTGGGTCCTTTCTCATCTTTTATTTTTTCTTTTGAAAAAGATTTTATTTAGGTATCATGAAGAAAACAGAGAGCAAGGTAAAGGAGAGAAAATGAGGCTCTTTCCCAGGAGCCTGATTGGGACTTGATCCCCGGACCCCAAAAATCATGACCCCCCAAAAAGCAGATCCCTAAACCCCCTGAGCACCCAGGCATCCCGATTTTTTTTCAGCCCTGTGATACCCTATTTTTTTGATGGAGCATTTAGTCTATCAGCATTCAGAGTGTTTTACTAAAAGAATAAACTTAGTGCCTTTGTGTTACCAGTGGGTTTGTGTTTTGTGACTTCTCTGCCTTTCTAGCTTTGTTGTTTTTTGGGTCTCTTTTTTTCCCCCACTAGAAGGTCCCTTTAAAATCCTTTGGACTGGTTTAGTGGTCATGAACTCCTTTATTTTTTCCCTGTTGGGAAAGTCTTTATCTCCCTTTATGTAATGACAGCCTTGCTGAAGAAAGAATTCTTACAATTTGAACCCCCAATTTAAAAAAAATTAAAAACAATAATTTTTTGCTATTACGATTGGGGGAAAATGGCTTTTTTTTGTTCAGAAATTTTGAATTTTTCCTGTAAATTAAATAATTTTTGATGATTATTTTAAAAAACCCAGAAGAAAGATTCTGGCTGCTTTTTTCCCCATCAGCATATTGAATATTTCCTTCCAATTTCCCTTCTGGCTTGCCAAGTTTGTGAACAGATCTGCTGCAAAAAATCATCCCCCCTTGTGGAAAGGATACCCCCCCCCCAAAGCCCCACCCCCAAACTGTTTTTAAAGGATCTTTTCTCGTCTGGTGTATTTTGTGATTTGACTGGGATGTGCCTGGGATGGGTCAGCTTCTGTTGAATTTATGGGAGTTCTCTGTCTCTCGATTCAGGGGGCCCCCGGGGGGGTGTCCTTCCTCAGGTATAGAATTTTTACAAAATTTTCGTTAAAATTTAAAACTCTGGCCCTTTTCTTTTTTGAGTCTCCGATGATATGAATGAAATTTTTTTTAAAAAAGGCCCTGATTTTTCCCCGTCTCCCTCTTGGTCCATAACCTTTTTTTGGACTGCATCTTCCAGTTTGGCATTTTTAACCCTTGGCGACTAGATTTTAGTTCTTTTTTTTTTTTTCGGTAAAGGATTCTCCCATTTTCTTCTGTCTCTTTTTCCGCCCGCTGCTATTTTTTAAATATTGTTTTTAACCCCAGTTAGATCCTAATGCGATTGATCACTTTTCCGGCTCTGAGTACCCCCTCATTTTTTTTTTTATGGAGGTAATTTCTCCATCTCCTTATTTTTTTTTAAAAGAAAAGAGGAAGAAAAAGAAAAACCCAAAAAATCCAAAACAACTGCCCTCCCCCCCCAAAAAAAACGCAGATTATTGGGGCCCCTAGTTTAAAAAGGGAAAGTATTTCAAACTCTTCTTCTCAGGGGCCTTAAGATTTCTGGGGAACTGGGTGTTGGGGTCCCTTTTTAGTGAGATGTTTCCCAAGCTAACAGGCCTCGTGAGCCTGGAGGAGGCAGGTGCGCCTCGGCGCAGGCCCCGTTTTTTTCCCCCTCCCGCAAGCCTCCCCAGCGCCTGACTCCCCCCCAGGGGGGCCTTAGCCAGGTCCCCCACATGGACCCGCATGCGCGTAAAGGGCTCATCCGCCTGCACAAACAGGACCCGATGTGCCCGGGGGGGCCTGAGGACCCATGTGGGGACGAGTCCACGCTGAAGAGCTGCGCCTCCTCAGGAAACCCCCGGGGTCTCAGGGATAAAGGGGGGGGGCAATCCCCGCTGGGCAGGAACCGTGGTCCCCCTTAGGACCCGCGGTGAGGCTTCAGGAAGATGTGGCCAACATCCACGCGACAAGAGCCCCCGGGCCACTCAGGAACCAGGGGGCCTCGGAAAATGTGGTGCCACCTCCACTCTGAGGACCCCCAGGCCCCTCAGATTTAAAGGGTTTAGGCTTCTTGACCTGGGGGGGGGGCCCCATCCACGTGACAGGAACCCCCCGGGTTCCTCAAACACAGGGTGACGTTTTGGGAGGACTGGGGCCCCCATCCACACAACCCAAACTGACTTCCCCAGGACCCCGGTGACTTAAGGAAAATGGGGATGCTCCATGAAACAGAAGACCCCCAGCCTTGTCCCGGGCCTGCGTGAGGGCCCAAGAAAGATGTGGGTGCCGCATCCACACTGACAAGTCTCCAACCTCCTCAGGACCACGTGAAGTTTGGAAGATTTGGGGCACGTCCATGCCGCGAGCCCCGCCTCCTCAGGTCTTATGGTGAGGCTTGAGGAAAAAGTGGGGCCACGTCACACTGACGGCCCCCCCCGTCCTCCTCAGGACTGCATTTTGGGCTTTGGCATAGGGGGCTGCGCTATCTGAAAGGAGCCTACAGCCTCCTCAGGCCCCAAAGGTGGGGTTTTCCGGGGGCCGTGGCCATGTCCTGCTGACAGGAGCCTCCGGCCTCCTGGGACCTGCTGTGAGGCTCCAGGGGGATGTGAGACCTGCCCCACAAGGCCAGGAGACCCGCGTCCTCAGGACCCGCTGACTATGACTCGGGAACACGTGAGGCCGCGTCTACTCACAGGAGCCGGTTTCCCGGGGGACCCTTAGAGGTTTGGGAGGCGCCTTTGGGGGGCCCACGTCCCCCATAAAAAGGGGCCTCCTCAGAACCGGGGGTAAGTGAATGGGTAAATAATGGTGGGGTCCGGAGGGGGGGGGGGGACAGTTTGGGGGGTTAGGTTTCGTTAGATGTTGGGGGTTTAGTGTTTTTTTGCTTATGGTTAGGGGATTTAGGGTTTAGGGGGGGGGGTTTATTGTAAGGGTCATGGTTGGGAAAGTTAGGAGGGGGGGGTAGCGATTAGCATGGGGGGGTTAGGGTTAGGGACAAGGTTTAGAGTTTGGTTAGGGTTTAGGCTTTGGGGATTAGGGCAAAAGGGTTTTAGGGTTGGGGTTGGGGGTTATGCTTAGAGTTGGGGGTTGGGGCTTAGGTTTCCCGTTAGGGTTGGGGGTAAGGGTGGGGAGTTGGGTTTGGGGGTTAGGGTTGGGGTTTAAATTTAGGGCTAGGTTTAGGGTTGGGGAAAGGGGTTCCCGGATTAGGATGGGGGTTTGGGGTATGTTAGGGTTGTTTTTGGTTTTGGGGTTTAGGGTTTGGGGGTAGGTCAGAGTCAGGGTCAGGGTAGGGTTTGGAAGGGGGTTTAAGAGATAGGGTTAGGGAGTGGGTTTTTTTATGTTGTACCTTAATATTTTCTTATTTTTACTTCATGGTACTTTAATTGGTTTCCTATTTTGGGATTTGAGTTTTTTAAACAAGCAGGTGAAAATTATCTGGGGGGGGTTTTTTGGGGGGGGGCAGTTTTATTGGTTTCTTGGTTTTTCTTTTTTTTCCCCTTCTTTTTTTTTGGGAAAAAATAATGAGATAAAAAATTTAAAAAAAAGCAATAATAAAAAAGAATCAAAGTAAAATGAAAATAAAGCCCAAAGTAAAAAGGGAAAGAAGACCCTACTTTCCAGGCAGAGCTGAAGCTCTGCAGCTCGTGGTCCGGCGACTTGGTTCGGTGGTCTGTGGGGTTTGGGGGTTGGGCCATGGGGCTGATTGCCAGATGCGCTGTGCCGGGAAAAAATCACTTGGATCAGAGGCGGCGGGGGGCTCAGCGCTCTGCTCCAGCGGGCGGCGCTGTGCTGTATTGTTTTCTCACGCTGGAGGGCGTGAGGGGGTTGGTCCTTGGTTTCTGGGGGCTGAGCACCGCCCCCATCAGCAGGGGTTTCCCACAGAAGAGCCCCCAAGCCCGGGTCTGCCGCTTCTCTTTAGAACCCTGCCTTCACTCTGCCTGCGTTTCCCAGCTTCTTTTGGTTTTTTTTTTTATCCCCCCAAATGTTGTGCCCAAGTTTGGAATCAAGAACCACCCAAAGGCGACACTGATGCAAACCAAGGAGGGTTATTTTTCAAGTCGGTTGTTCAAAAATTCCCGAACAGTGGAGCAAGACTTGGACCCCGAGGTTGGTTTTTGCTTAGTTTTAAGGGCTGGGTTTTGGGGGGCCTCCAGAAGGGCTTGACAATTCTTTAAGTTTGTTTACATTTTTCAATGGGGCTCAAGGGCTTTTAGCTCTTTCTCAAATTTTAATAAGGGGTTCCTTTCCCTTGGCCGGGCTCAGTTCTTTTTGCTAATGTGGGCTCTCTAGGGAAATTAAGCTTTTTTTTTTTTGTTTTTTTTTGGTGACTGAGTAATGTAAATTTCAGTTCTTCCCCAGGGGCCTGGGATGACTGGGGCTTGCACTTAAGTGGATGGGCCCTTTAAATTTTTTCCCGCCCCTGGGCGTCCCTCCCATCCTATGTTGCTCTTCCTCTTCCCAGAGCCCTAAGAGAGCAATTTCAAATGACTCGCTTGGGAGATGTGTTGGGAACGGGCCCCGGGATTTGGGGGTCAGGGGGACTGGATTGTGGGCTTCCGGGGTCACGGGGTGGAGCTGCAGATTTTTCCTAAGGGCTTCTTGACCACTGACTTTGTACATGAAAAACTCTCTTTTTCTTTAAAAGATGAAGGGGCGAGTCAAAGCGTTTTTTCTCTGCCCATTTTGATTGCTCAGATTCCAACTGAGACTATTTCCTGTTAATCAGGAATTTACTATCCGTGGACTATGGTTAAATATTCTGACACAATTATTCAGAGGGGTGAGGGGTTTTCATTTCTTTTCTTAGGGGCTCAGTCACTCATCAGGAAATGCATCTTTTGGATTTGGAAAGAACCGGGGGAATTATTCCATGGTCATTTTTTATAGAAGGATCTTCCCTGAATTCCAAGAACATTTTTCCTCGGGCTTGAGGAGGCCTCTTGGAGGGGGAGTTTTGAATCAGGGAAAATTTTTGGGGTTTGGGTTTCAGATAATGGAACTTTGGGTTGCAAGTAACACGGGGCAGGCACTTGGGTTTTTTTTGATTTCAATTGCCTTAAAGCTAGAATAATTCTTACACCTCATTGGGCGTTGTAGGGTTTCTTATTGCTAATATAAGTTAACATTTAATGGCATATTATTGCCAGAATTGTGTCACTTCCCCAAAAGAACTCCTGGGATCCCCAACAACCCCCATTTGGGCAGGTACTGTTTCTTGAGGGGGGGGGGCCCAAATAAAGGATAGGGAAAAAAACATCTTTTCCAAGGTCAAACAGCTAGTTAAGTGGGTTCGAAAATCGGAAGCTGATCAAAGGGTGTTATGGCACCAGAAAATGTTTATTAAGTTTCTTCAACGTCCTAGGGAATGTTCAATTTAAATCAAAAATTTTTTAGTCATTAGAGCTCTATGGCACAGGCATTATTACTGTCACAGTTTTGCAGAGAAAAAAAAGAAGGGTTTAGGCCTAAGCTCAAGGGGCTTGCCCAAGCCCCCCCAATCAGAGGCAGAACCTTTCCCTTTTCATAATATTCTCCTTCCCCCCACTTTCCTTCTCCTTTTTTCTAGTCTTAAAAAAAAATGTTGCTTCTTTGGTTATCTTCCTTTAGGCCCCAGTTAGACTAAGCCTTCTTATATATGTATTGTAGTAAGCTGTATATTTACCTTTTGGATTGGCTACTATAATCTTGTCTAGTTGTCTTTTCTGTCACTTTTTGGTTAGTATCGTCTCTCCCACCAGCATGGCCTGGAGGGGGATAGGCCACTAGCAATCTGTGATCTGGTTAACCTTGGTATTCCTAGTACGTTGCCATAGTAGGTATGCAACAAATACTTTAATATAATTACTGGATCCCTAACCTGTCTTGAGTTGAATGTTGATAAACAATTGAACATGAAAATGGACCAAGATTAGAATGAAATTGCTGAATGAAATGATAAACAAAGCAATTTTATCCATTCACTCATTCAGTATTTTATCAGGGGGCCTAATGTCTGTGCATATCTGAGTGAAGGAAACGTACATGGATTCATTGGGTATTATATAGCAACTTCAAAATTGGCCTTCTAAGGCATTTGCTATAGTTGAAAGCTCTAACTAAACGCTCAATGATTAGGAAGGAACTGATTAAAATCATAATAAGTTATTATCTGGGGCAGGAATTTCCAGTAAATCGGGTTTAATAAAAATTTCACACGAATCATTTTTTAAACTGCTCACTGAAGCACTGTAAAACTTTTTGGAAAAAGAAAAATGTCAAGGAAATAAATGTTAGGCTTGCAAATTTTTAAAATGCACTTGCAATATGGGTCTAAAATAAAAAAGTATTTTTTTCTGTTTTTTGTTTTTATTATCCTTTCCTGTTTTCGGGTTTTGGGGAGGCATTATACGTGTTTTTAAGGTTTTTCTTTCCTTTGATATAAAATTTTTACTTTGTTCCCCATCGAAGGCACTTTTTTAAGAATAAGGAAAAAATTTTTTTAAAAACATTTTTAAAGTGTTTTTTCCACTTGGAGCCTGTTTTCCCCCCTTTAATAAAATTTTTTCAAAAAAACTTATTTATTAGAAAAAAAACCCCAAAATATTTTTCAGGGAAATTGAGAAAAACAGTACAGAGAATTTCATGCACTCGCACTCGATGTTTCCAATTAAACGTTTTCTTATTTTAGTACGGTACAAATTTTTAGCTAATGAAACAATATTAAAATATTTGCATTAACCCAAAAACCCTTTCATTTCTTTTTCAGAAATTTTCCCTTTGTTTTTTTAAGTTCCATCCCCCCCAAACACATTACCCCTTGGCCCATGTTTTTCTTAGGCTCCTCTGGATTGTGACAGTTTTTCAGGCCTTTTCCTTTTTGTTGTTTAACACCTTGAGAAGAAAGGGGATTTTGTAAAAACTCCCTTGTTGGGGGGGTGTCTGTTTTTTCTCATAATTTAACTGGGTTGTGGATTTTTATACAGGATTTTAGTTTCCAAATTTTTTTATTAAATAAAAAATAGATAAAAAACCCAAAATGATTTTTCAGTCTTGGTATCCCATTGTTTATCTTGCTGAGGTAGTGTTTTTCGCTTTCTCCATGTAAAGTGATTATTATTAAATTTTTATTATTATTATTTATTTTAATTTTTCATAACATTTTTTGTTTGAAGGAAGTTTCTATGTGTTTTCCACACATAAGGTGGGTGAGCTAAAGCTCCCTTCCACTTGGGGTGGAAAGTTGCACAAATTGTTGAAAATTTTTCTACTTGGGGGGATTTTCTTTCTTCTGTGTTTGGGTTTTTTTGTTTCTTTTTCACAGATGTTATTTATTTATTTGAGAGAGAGAGGGGGAGAAAAAGCATGAGTGAGAGGGGCCCGGGGGGAGAGGGGGAGCAGGTTCCCCGCCTGAAAAGGGCCTTTCTTGGGGCCTTTGGGTTTATGATTGAGGGGCCCAAAGGGAGAAGCTTAACTGACTGAGCCACCCAGGTGGCCCCCTTTCTTTCCCTTTTTAAAATTTTTTAAATTAGTATAGATTCGTGGATATTTATTTTAGCTTTGGGTTATAAAACCAACACTATTATTTTGTTTTCTTATATTGGGTTTTTTCTGGCCACAGGAGCTCTTTCAGTTGGGAACCCGTGGCCCTTTTTAAAATTTTTCCCTGAGTATGGAGTCTTTGTCTGTTCCTAAATTTTTGAAAGAAAAACTTTATGTAAAAAATTTATTTTTGACTGGCCCCCTTTGTTTCTGGGCCCCTTTCCCCATCTTTGCCTCCTTCCCCCTCCCCTTTACTGTTTCATTTTTTTTATTTTTTTTATGATCTGAAAATTTGGAAAGGGGCCTTTGGGGTTTCAAATTTTTTCTTTTTTAAGGTAAAAAAACTTCTCCCTTTGGTGCCTAGCAGTGGGTTTTCAAATGTTAGTGTGCAAGAGAATAAAACCCGGAGAGCTTGTTAAAAATGGCCAGCCAACATTTTTAATTTTTTTTTTTTGGTTTAAAGGAAGGGGGAGGGTTTTTGGGGTTTTACAAAGTTAACCGGTACCCAGAAAATAAAAAATGGAGTTCTTTTGGGGGGCCCTTTGCTTTTCTTTGGGAAAAACAGTGAGCATGAGGGCAGGTTTGGGTGTTTTGACCACATATTTATTATTTCTTGTTTGGGTTGGACCCAATACCCCCGCTTGTGATAGAAAGGGGTATAGATTTGGGGATTTTTTTATCGCCCTAGGAGAGAACCCTTTAAAAAATCAGGATCTATGCTCCCGAGTTTGTTTTAAAGTTTAGGGATTTGGTAATTTTAAAAAGAAACCCCGTCTTTTTGTGCTAGTATAGAGTGTTTAGGACCCCACCCGCAGGATTTCGGTCTGAGAGGGAATGAGGGATCTTTAGCTTGGGGCCCTCCTCTGAAGACAGGAAAAAAAAATGAGAGTTCTGGGGGATTGGTTTGCCCGGGTTTTCACACCCCTTATTGGTGTGAGCAGGTCTAAAGAAGGTTTTCCCTTAGAGATTTTGCATTCAAGACAGACACCATTGAACAAAAAACCCAGTTTTTTATTTTTTTTTTTTTAAATTTTTTTTATTTATGAAGCACAGGAGAGAGAAAAGAGAGGCAGAGCCCACAGGAGAGGGGAAAAGCAGGCCCCCTGCCCCGGGACCCCGGGACGTGGGATTCGACCCCGGGGGTTCCGGATCGCCCCCCGGGGGCCAAAGGCAGGCCCCCAAACCGCTGCGCCACCCAGGGATCCCGAACATAATTTGTTTATAGGATTTGGAAATAGACAATTTTGGGTTACTCTTTTGTTTTATACTTTCTTTAAAAAGGGGTACGACTGCATCTAGGTTTCAGGTTTCCCCCTTCTGTTAGTTAAAAGGGAGTAGAGGGAAAATTATCGGGTTTGCCATTTAAAATTTCTCTGTTTAACTTTTTTTTTAAATTTTTTATTTTTTAAAAAAAAAAATTAAACCCCTGGGGGCCCAGGGGGGGTTTCCCCCTCGGCTTGGGGGAAACCCCAAACCCCTTTAAACCCCTTGCTTTTTTAAAGGTTTTTTGGGCCCTTTCCCCTTGGAAAATTAATTAGGGGCCAAATTGGGAATTAATTAAGGAAGCTTGAAGATTTGGGAAAAAGTGAAAGGGTAGGCAGGCCCCCGGCTGGGTTTTTTGGGGGAAATTCCCTTTGTTTAACAAATTTCCCTCAGGCAGTTTTTCTGGGGCCCCCCCGGGAAAAAAACCAATTCAAACCCCTTTTGGGTGCTTAAATTGAAATGTAACTACTGGCTTTGAAGAAAAAACTATTTTGGTTGAATGTTTTATTGAGCTAAAGTGACCTAATTCTAGATGAGCCTGAAGCTGTGACTTTAACGTGTTGTGGTCGTTTAAAGAACTCTGGCCCAGAATCGAGTCTTGGCTTTCGCCTTGCCCCCCGTGTGCCCCTGAGCAGTGTGCATTACTTCTGTGTCTTCTCGGTTTCCTTATCTGTTAGTTGAGGGGATGGGGCTCCTTTCCGTTCAATTTAAATCTTTGCTTTAATTTCAATCACAGATTTGTTTTTTGGACCATCCCCTAATAAATGTCACAAAAAAATGAATTCATTTCTCTTTCTCCCCCCTCCCTCGTTTTTTTCATTTTTCCCCTTTGGAACCCTTTTATTTGCTTCTCAGAAAACTTTAAATTTTTTGAACTGGGAAAAGGGGTTTCGGTTTATTTTCATTACATTTGTAAAATTTTTTATGATTTTAAGAAGGGGCTTTCATAAAAGAAATTTCTGAGGGCGGCTGAGCCGTCCAGTTAATTTTTTTAAATTTAAAAATTTTTAAAATTTAAAAAAAAATTTTTTTTTAAATTTAATTTGTTTACATGGAGGTTTAAAACCCCGTGTTTTTCACATCACCTTTTCCCCCTTTTAAAGTCCTCCCCCAGGGTTTCCCCTTTTCCCCCCACCCCCCCTCCCCTTCCCCAATCCTTTTTTTCCCGGGGTTAGGAGTCTTTTTCGTAGTTTTTTCTTCGTGAGGGCCCAGGAAAAATTTTAAAAAAAATCCCCCACCCCTGGGCAAGCCGAGCAGTACTGATTATTTTGTGTACACCTGCCCCCCTGTGTATGACCCCCCCATAATTTTGCTTATTTCTTAAGGCACTGCCCCCCCTAGGGAAACCGCTGGGCACACCCTAATCGGAATCAGCTTTATAACCCTTAAAACCCCCCTTTGTCCCCCCAAAAATGTGCGCCAAATTTTGAGAAAATAAAAGGCCAGTCCAAAAAAGGGGTACATAGGGTTTAAAATGTAATTTCCCAAACGGCCTTGTGTGGGACCAAAATGGGCTTGCAACTTTTTGCGTTTTTCCCCCTGGGCCACTGGCCCCTAAAAAACTGCTACCCTCTTAGTCTCGGGGGCCAAGTCCCTGCTCCCCTGTGTCGGGTACCCCTTGGGGAACCCCAAAACTCGAGTTTTTTAATTAACCCTCGTGTGTTTGCTTGGGGTGGTCCTTGGTGGTTTTCTCGGGTTTGCAATCTTGGGGACAACACTGCCCCTCTCAATTTTCTCCAAATCGTTTTTCCCCCCCCTTTCCCCTTTTGATCCCCTTCACTGGGTTTTTTTTCATTCGGCCCTAAGATTTAAACCCCTATGATAATTTTTTCTCCACGTGGCTTTTTTTTATTCAGCATAAACCCCCCAAATTCCATGTCCATAAAAAATGGTGGGGTTTCACCCTTGCGAGGGTAAATAATTTTAATTGTAATATAACCCATCTTTTTTTTTTTAAAATTTTTTTTAAAAATTTTTTAAAAAATTTTTATTTATGATAGTCACACACCCCCAAACAGAGAGGAGGCAGAGACATGGGCCCGAGGGAAAAAAAGCAGGCCCCCCTTTGAAACCGGGAGCCCGTTTTGTGGGATTCGACCCGGGGGTCTCCAGGAAACCTGCCCTGGGCCAAAGGGCCGGCCCCAAAAACGTGCCCCACCCGGGGGCCCCCCAGCCCATCTTCTTTATCCATTCATCTTTTAAAGGGGACATAAAGGCTCCTTCCCCCGTTTGGCATTAACATTGCCGTTTGTAAAACTTTGGGGGTTTGAAAAGTGTCCATTTCATTGTACTAATCTGTGTTTTTGGGGAAAATTTACCCAGCAGTGAATTGATGGGTTGTAGTATAGCTCCTTTTTCCAGCTTTTTGAGGAACCCCCAACACTTTTTTTCCAGGTGGTTTCCCCCCCCCCCCCCCCCCCACCATTTTCAATTCCCACCAACAATGAAGAGTTTTCCCACTTTCTCCACATCCTCCCCACATTTGTTTTTTTCCCCGTCTTTTTAAATTTCCCCCCCATTCCCCCTGGTGTGGGGGTGTTTCTTTGGGTGGTTTTAAATTTTTTTTCCCCCTTTGATAAAAAAAGTGACTGGAGCAGTTTTTATGTGTTTGGCTTGCTCGCTCTGTGTAGGTCTTTTTTGGGAGAAAAAAAAGGGCTGGCCCCCTTTTAAAGTTGGGAAGAGATGGCATCTCAAGGGGTGTTTTTTTCCGTCATGGCCACTTTCCCAGAAAGGTCTTGGGTTTGGGTGTGTTTGCGTTTGCCTTTTCCCTGTGGGGAGAGGTTTTGGGGGTTAAAATTTGAAAGCAGACCCTCTGCATATTTTGGGGTTTTTTAAAATTTCTCTCTTTTTTCTGCACACATTTTTTTCTAAAAATTTTGTCTCTATTTATGGGGAGATCTATATATGGACGTTTTTGGAAAATTAGATATAGAAATATTTATTTTGATTTTTTTTTAAAATCTTTGTTCTGTTTATGAAAATTTAATTATTATATTATCAGTAATACATTAAATAAAAAATTTTTAAAGGGTAAAAACATAGTTTCTGTTTATATTTTTGGGTTTTATAACATTTTTAAAGTTCCTGGGATCGATCTATCAGTAGTTTCTATCCCTCTTCATCTACCTAGTAGCTAGCTTTTTTATCCAGGAAGGGGAAAAACCCAGATCGAACAGATAAAAAATGTCCCCCCCCGGGAATTTTCCCAGGGCAAAAAAATGGGAAAAAAATCTTTGTACTTTCCTGATGTCCCCAAATTCCATTAACCCCAAGATGAACCTGTGATGTACTGGGGGCCCAGGCCCATTTGGTCAAGAAAAACCTTAAGACATTTTTCCATGCAAAAAGGGTTTGTTTTTATTAAAGTAGGGGGGACAGGCCCCCGGGGCCCTGAAGAGTTTTATCAGAATCAGGGAGGACCCTTTGGGTTTTAAATTTTTTAAAAAGTTCCCGTGTGGGGTGGGGACTCTAGAGTTAAAAAAAAGAATTTTCCCAAAAGGTTTTTCACCGGGGAAAGTTTTACAGGATTTTTGGAGGTCGGGGGATCAGAAAAAAACAAATGTTGTTTTTTTTGGGCCTTTTACCCAAGCATTAACATTCAGGCAGCTGTGAATTCTTTGAAGAATGTCCCATTTCGGGCGGTTTAAAAGTATTTTTTTAGGGGACTGCAAGTTTGTTAGGAAATGTAAGGGGTTGGGGATCCCGGGGTTGGCTCAGTGGTTGAAACATCTGCCTTTGGCTCAGGGGCATGATCCTGGGGTTCCCGGATGGGGTCCCCCCTTGGGCACCCGCAGGGAGGGCCCGCTTTTCCCTTTGGGGCTCTGTCTTGCCCCTCTTTCTTTTCTCTCTTTTCCTCTCTCTCTTTTGTATTTTCTCTCATGGTAAAAACAAAATTTTTTTTAAAAAAAAAAAAAACGTTTTAATTTTAATTATATTTCTTTGGCCTTAAATTCCCCCTATACCTGGGTCTTCTCTCCCTCCCTGCATCTCTTTGGGTTGTTGGCCTTTGGTGGTGAAAAATCCAAAAGGGTTGAGGCAGGAGGGAGTGGATGGGATTTTTAAACCCAAAGAAAAATAAATTTCCCCGGGGCTTGGGTAAAAAGGAAATCGCAGGCGGGAAAGAAGTGGAAATTTAGGGTTTTTGTCTTTACGGATTTGAAATGAAATTTGGGGGAAAAGAAGAGTTTAAAAAAAAGCGACAGGAGTTTATTAAGCAAAGGGTACCGAGAAAGCTCTCAGGGGGTGGGAAAGGGGCCCCGGCTGGGTTTTCCCACAAAGGGCCTCCATGACAGTTTTTCATTTTGAAATGATCAGGGGGGCTTGTGGCCCTTTCATTCTTGGGGGTGTTTTTGGTTTGAGTAAGGAAAAGTGATAACATCTTCTTTTAAAGGTTTATTCTTTTTAAAATTTGGTTATTCTTTGTTTGGGGACAGAGGGGCTTTTCCTAAAAGACCCTCTCTACCCATACCGGGGCAGGGTGGGGCTCGTTATTCTTTATTTCTGGTTTCCTTACATCTCACGCATTCTTAGGATTCTTTGTGAGCCTGACTCCTGTAGCCCTACCTATTTCTCTCCCTACCTCGACTCTCCTGTTCCCTCAGTCAAGAACAGGAGAGATGTGTCTGAGGAAAAGGTGCACTAAGAAACAGTGTCACAGTTTCAATGTACCCTCCGCACGGATTTGTGAGACCCAATTCCTTCCAAACTCCTTTTTCTCTCCTTTTTGTTTTGGATGGCAAATGCTGCTCTGTGACTGACCTACACGATCAATGACACGGTAACAGTTCAACTCTGTGGAGAGAACCCAAGGGTTGCTGGGAAGTAGAAGGAGAACTGTGGACTTGTTGTTTTGCCCTCAGAAATCAGCATTAAGGCTACAGGTAGTCTTGGGGACATAGATGAAACCTGGTGGGGACGGAGCCTGTCTCTGTACCATATAGATGGCAAAATAGACTTCTTTTGGAAACGGATGGGTGTTGAATATAGGAGCTAATCTCTGTATGCTGGGTCTGTTTAGGTCACTGATTCATACTTAGGGAACTGGTTCTCTGAACAAAGGTCCTGGGAAAATGTATCCTAAGTTATTTGGAAAAGGAGTAGTAAGATAGATAAGGAGTTTCCGAATGAGAAAAATATTAAAATCATGATGAGGAAAGTTAGAGGGTGGTTTGGGGGGGGAATCCCGGAAAGTGGTTTCTTGCAATTTACTCACTTATAGTCGTATATTCTGAACAGAAAAAAGAAAGGGAAGGAACCGCATGTGCTCGAGGTCATCAATTTCATCTAGAAAAGGAAATAATACCGCTGTCGTTGCAACACTGTCGTGAGGACTAGAAGTGATGGCTGTTATGTAAGACTTGCTAGGTCCTTGTCACCATAAAATGTAAAAACAACACACTTCATTAATATAGGCAAATAACCAATATAGCTGCCAATTATTACATTTTCTTATTTATTCTTTATTAATTTATCTTATTTATTTATTTATTTATTTATTTTTGAGAGCGCGTAGACAGATGAGAGGAGGCAGAGACAGAAGACAGAGGGCGAAGCAGGCTCCATGCAGGGAGCCTGACGTGGCGACTCATCCTGCTCTCCAGATCCCACACTGGGCTGAAGCAGCGTTAATCGCTGGGCCACTGGGGCTGCCCTGCAATATACTTGTTAAAAATATATTTTTATTTATTTATT
>NC_054842.1:34683-41405 GCF_018345385.1 Vulpes lagopus
CCTTACTGGGCGCTCACCTGATGGTACTGGGCCACGATAGTGGCCCTTTGCAAGGCCAGTAGGTTCCTGAGTCCTCCTGCACGTTGCTGCAATCAAAACACATCCAAGAATGACGGCGCATGAATATCTTCCGAGGACACAGCATCCGGGTGCTCCCCGAGGCAGGTCCCCGTCCGTCTGACCGGAGTCAGAGACAACCCATAGACTGAGTGGCACAGGCTGGGCTGGAACAGTCACACATTGGCCCCACTGCATGTCTTTATGCTCGCCACCTACAGTTCCACATTCCCAGCCACTGTCCCAGGACACGCCATACCCTGGGATCACAAGCGCTTCCCACCCCCAGTAATCAGGAGCACACGGGCGAGGACCCCAGGATGCTCTGGCAAATGCCGATCTGAGCTTGCTGATGCTCGGGGTGGATGTCTTCCCAGCCCGGGGGAGATCGAAGTTTCCTGAGATTCACAAACACAACGACCGAGGGGAGAAAGGCAATGGGTGGACGTTCATCAAAATTTACACCCTAATGCCAGCAGAGTGGGACGCAACACTCCCGCACACCGAGGACAAGGAATGCGTGAATCTCCTGAGGGAAAGCCTGGGGGGAGCACCAGGGACTCCGCCCACATTCCATGCAATGAAGAGCAAGCCTGCTCAACTGCCAGGGGTACCCAGCGCCCTACTGTCCGAGGGGGGGGGCCCCTCACTCACATGGTGGGGGCGGGGGGGGGTGTCATCCCGTCGGGGTCCATTGCATCTTCTAGACGAGCCTGGAAAGGTCATGTAGTTGGGTCTCCCTGAGCATAGCACACAGCCTTACAGGGAGCGGGGTTCCGGGAGCTGCCCGGTCTCGTTCACTGCAGCCTCCTTCCTGGACAGGCCTTAGGGTGGCCGCCCTCACCCATGGGGCTGTGGAAGGGCTGGCAGGAGCTGCTCACGGTCCATCTCATTGGGGTCGGGGTGTTTTGGAACCCAGCCCGGGAGGCCATCGCCCCTGGACCCAGACCCACAGGCCCGCTCAGAGTGGCCGCCCCCGGGGAGCAGGCACACGGGCCCACTCACCTGTGACCTGTCGCTGTGTGAGCGCCTCCTCTTTATGCACGGGGTTCTGGGGAGAGTGGGAGAGTTGGGGTACTTGGGGAGATGGGGGGGTAACCCGGGGGGAGTGGGGGTACTGGGAGAGTGGGAGTAATGATGCTACTGGGGGCGAGAGCGGAAGCAGTCCGGTCCTGTAAGCCATATCCCGAGCACAAGTGTTTCCGAGCTTGCAGCACTCACAGTGAGCCCAGCAGCGGTGGCACCCGGGGGTGGCACAGTTCCGCCCACGAGTGGGTCCCGCATCATGTCTGTGGCAGGCGGGGTCCAAATCCAGCACTTAGCCCTTCCACCCTGAAGGCGGAAGGTCCCAGGGGAGGGTCCTGGTCCCCCACGCCAGGCGGGAGGGGGATGCAGGCACCCAACCCTCATCTCAGTTCCCATCCTTGGCGCCTGGAGGCCTCCCACCATTCTAGTAGACTGGGGGTCACAGATGTCCCCCCGACCCCCAGAGTTCAACAGCATGGGGTATCACTTAACATTTGAGGGGCTCTGCGTGGTCATCGGTTCACGTCGACTCTTCTAGTTTGGCTCATCAGGATCTGAGTGTGGCCGTGGAGCCCTGCTTCGCGTGGGGCTCAGGCTCCGTTTGGGTGAGGAATCCCGCCCAGGTTCCCCCCGCTCCCTCTGCCCCTCCTACTGCACCTTTCTCAATAAATCTAAAAATTAAACATGAAGACACGGTTGGCCTGTTTATATTCCCCTACTGCAGAGGTGCCGTCGTGTGAGTTATGACCATGTAAATGCCGTCACGGACCACCGGGAGTCTACCAGAAACCGCCTTTTCCTTGATATTTACTGAAGTACAGTCAACATAACAACGTGACAGTAGTTTCAGGGGCTACCAACTATGACACGACAATTCTGTGCTTATTGACTCCCCCCACGAGAAGTGGCATCACCGTCTGTCCCCCTTACAAAGTTGTCACAACAGTACTGACGCCATGGAGCCCTAGCTTGTACTTTCTAAATTCTGTGACTTATTTTTATTTATGATCCAGACGCTTATAGCTGTTACTATCATTCATCTACATTGCCCATGTCCTGCCCTGGCCCCCCTCTGTCCATCAGTCAGCAGGATCTCCCTCACATTAACCAGAGAAAGACATGGGGCAGCCACCGGGTGGTTCAGGGCGTTTTAACGCCTGCCCTTCAGCCCAGGGCGTGATCCTGGTCCGGGATCGAGTCCCACGTCGAGTTCCTAGGGGGAGCCGCCTTCTCCCGCTGCCCATGTCTCGGCCTTCTCTCTCTGCCGCTCTCTCTGTATGGCTCTCAAGATATATAAATAAAATCGGTTATTTTGTATATTCAGAGAAAGGACCAAAAAGCATATGATCCTCGCAAGAGTTGCAGAAAAAGCATTTGACAAGTACAAACTTTAAAAGCAAGTGGGGTTTTGGAGGAAATGTTCATCAACAGAATAAATTTCCGCGAGGAAGGCCCGCACTGACATCCTCAAGGGTGAAACCTAAAGGTGACAGGGTAAAACTGAAATTTGTCTCCCCTAAGAGCAGGAACAAGCCAAGGAGTCCCCGCGCAGAGCTGGAATCCTAATGTATCAACAGACAGAAACACAAAGGTTCCACTCTGGAAGGGGGACGTCACACTGTCCCCTATTTGTTTGAAGACGCGGTGCTCGAAACAGGGATACCCCAGAGCCGCCACCAAAACCTGTTAGAACTAAATGATTATTCAGTAAAATCATGGGACAACAATTGAAACCCTAACAGAGCTCAGTAGGCTTGCTGCGTCCTGACAATGACACGTCAGGAACGAAATGAAGACGTGTCACCCCTCTCAGGAGCATCACAAGAGACTAAATAATGGAGACCTGAACAAATCGAGCACAAGACGTGTTGCACTGCGCCTTACCAGGCGCTGGAGCCGTCTCCTGGTTCGTGGGGTGAGCCTCCTCTTATGAAAATGTCCACAGTTCCTGAAGCCACCCTCGGTTTCAATGTCATTCCAATCAAAATCATGGTGGTAGATCCTAGAAGTAGAAAAAAAAAAAAAAAAACCCGAACAATCCGTCAGCGCCCACAAATGACCCCCGGACAGAAAATCAGTAGTGGAAAAGCAGGACAGAGTGGGGCGCAGCACTTTCTATTTCGAACGATGTCACAGGACACAGGATAAAGCAGTGTGGTTCTCGGCTCCCCGCTGGCTCTGTCAGTTAAGCATCGACTCCTGACACGTTCACCGCAGGTCCTGATCTCGGGGTACTGAGTTCTAGCCCTGGGCTGGGCCAGGCCACGAGGTTAGTGGCGCCTACTTAGACCCACAGGGGGTGGGGTTCCAGCATAAGCAGAAGGAGCAGAACAGGGAGTCCAAAGAAAATGTGGGCTCTGATACAACTGATTTTGTTTAACTTAATTTAAACCCAATTATTAATGGATAGTGTATTATACTTTCAGAGGTAAATTCAGGGATCACCAGTTGGAGAGAACAGCAGTGCTCGTGACATCACCTGCCATCCTTCGTGCCTTCCCCTGTTATCCCTCCCACGACTCACCCTCCAGTGACCCTCAGGATTGTTTCCAATGATTCAGAATCTGTATTTCCCTGCATCTGTTTTCATCTTATTCGTTTTTCTTACCTTCACAGATGTTTACATCTGCTTTGCTTCTTTAATTCCACCTATGAATGACCACCATGGGGTCATTTTTTTTGTCTGTCCACGACTGACTTATTTCACTTACGGATCCCCTATTGTTGTATCCGCGTCATTGCTACTATGCAAGATTTCCTTCTCTTTGATCAGCAAGTACCATTCCTCTCTCTATGACCATCATCTATCTACCATTCTTATCATCATCTGTCTATTGGGCACCGAGGCTCCTCCTAAGTGTGGCTACTGGCGTCCGGGTGCTGTGGTCATCGGGGACAGGTGGTCCCGCCTGGCGGTTTCATTGCATCTGTATCTTCAGAGTGAGCTCCAGGACATGCAGCTGCCGGTCGCAGGGCAGCTTCTATCGGTAAGTTCCTGTGGAGCCGTGGCACTGTTTCCAGGGCAGCTGCACAGCCCGCCAGTCGCCACAGTGAAGAGGGTTGAGTGAGTCATGGCGGACACGATAAAAGTCTGGTCCACATTTCATTTTCGCTACCTGTGGAGCTCCCAATTCCTTGTCCTTATGTATTTCTGGGGAGCCGGTGTGTTAGTGCTCATTTCAGCACGACGTTTCTGAAGTTCATAGTGTGGACTTAGCTCACGGGCGGCCTAAGTGTTTGGTAGAGGCCCCCCCAGAGACTCAGGACCCAAGACAGGAGATGCAACTAGCAAGAGGGTTTTTTTTTTATGACGGCACAGTAAGAGGAGAGAGAGAGAGAGAGAGGCAGAGACATTGGCAGAGGGAGAGAAGCAGGCTCCATGCACCAGGAGACCCGACGTGGGAACTAGATCCTGGGTTCCAAGATCATGCCCTGGGCCACAAAGGAGGCACCTAAACGCTGCGCCACCAGGGTTTCCCTAGCAAGGGGTTTTTATTGAACGTTTGCGCAAAGGGGCCCTCGGCCTCAAAAGGTTGGAAGAGCCAGATTGGCAATTACTGGCATCTTTTAAAGGCAAACCGCTGGATTAGCATCAGCATTCGGGTTAAGACAGGATTGATTTCTTTGAAGGTCAACATGATCATGTTCAGGTGATTTCCAGTCGGGCATGGGGGGGGGGATGGTTTTCGTATCTCGGAAAACCACAGAATGTTTTTCCTTGCTTTAAATTACGGGAAGGCGCCTGATGTGTGCCTCGGGTTAGGCGTGTTGGTCCTATATTTTCCCGGGGGTGTGGGCGAGGTGGGGTTGGGTTTCTTCAATGGTCTCAGCTGGCAGCCTGGAAGGAGGCAGGTCCTGCCCGGGCGGGGGACTCCGCGTCCCTCACCGCCTCCTTGAGTTGCCTGAGCCAGGCCCGAAGTTCAGGGGGCCGTGTGTACTCAGTAGGCCTCCTCCACCAGCAGTAACAGAGCCAGTACTGTGCTCGTTGGCTGCCTGAGGAGGATGTGGGGCCGCGTCCAGCGTGACAGGAGCCCCGGCCTCCTCAGGACTCGAGGTAGGCTTTCCAGGACAATGTGGCAGCGTGTCCTCGCTGACAGGAGCTGGTCTCCTCAGGACCCTCGGTGAGTTTTCGGTATGACTTTGGGGCCGGGTCTACACTGACGGAGCCCGGCTTCTCAGGACAGGCTGGGTAGGCTTCAGTCCCATGTGGGGCCGCGTCCTCGGTGACAGGAACCTGGCCTCCTCAGACCGAGGGAGGCTTCTGGAGGATGTGAGGCATAGTCCACAGTGACAGGACCCCCCTCGTCATCAGGACCTGCTGTCTATGACTCAGGAAGACATGGGCACCACGTCTGCATGACAGGAGTCGGTTCCTCAGGCCTGCTGGAGGACCCTGGAGGGCGCTGTTCGGAGTCACATCCACCTCAGCAGCATGCTACTCAGAATGACCCAAGGTAAGTGATTGGGACATTGAGATAGGGTTGAGTTTAGGGTGAAGCATATGTGGTTAGGGGATGAAAGTAGATGATATGGATTAGGATCATGGTTATGCGTTCGAGTTCCTGGTTAGGGTGGAGATGGGCGGAAGGAGTTCATGAACGTTAGGGAGTAAGGTACGGATTTGGGATTAGGAAACTGAGTTAGGAAGGATAAAGGGTGGTGTTACAGATAGGTTATAAGGGTTTTTGGGTTAAGGGATGGGGAGGGATACGTTTAGAGTATAGAGCGGGGGATGGGGTGAAGTTTAGGGTTAGGGGTTACGGCAGGGGTTGGGCTAGGTTTAGGGGACCCAATTAGGATTAGGGTAGGGTTAGGGTTAGGGAACGGGTTAGGGTACAGGTTAGGGATTAGGGTTAGGGTTAGGAATGGGTTAGGGTTTTGGGAAAAGGGTTAGGGTTAGGAATGGTTAGGGTTAGAGGGTTAGGGGTAGGGTTAGTGTTTGGGTTAGGGAACGGGATGATAGGTTAGGGTTAGGGAACGGGCCGATAGGGAACGTGTGAGGGTTAGGGAAAGGTTACGGAATGGGTTAGGTTAGTGAACGGGTTAGGGTTAGGGAAGGTTAGGGTTAGAGGGTTAGGGTTAGGGTTATAGTTTGGGTTAGGGAACGGGATAGGGTAGGGTTAGGGAAAGGATAGGAACAGTGTGAGGGTTAGGAACAGTACGAACGGGTAGGTTAGGGTTAGTTAAGGGTTACTGAAAACCGGGTATAGGGTTAGGGAACGGGTTTTAGTTTAGGGAACGGTTAGGTTAGGGTTAGGGAACGGTTAGGATTAGGGTAGTAACTGGGTTAGGGAATGGGTTAGGTTAGGGTATGGGTTTAGGGTTAGGGTTGGGAACGGGTTAGGAGTTTGGGTTAGGGAACGGGTTAGGGTTTAGGGAGGAACGGGTTTGTGTTAGGGTTCGGGAACAGGTTAGGGTTAGGGTTAGGGAACGGGTTAGGGAACGGGTTAGGGAACAGGTTTAGGTTAGGGTTAGGAACGGGTTAGGGTTAGGGTTAGGGGAACGGCATTGATTTAGGGTTAGGCTTAGGGAACGGGTTAGGGTTAGGGAATGGTTTAGGGTTAGGAACGGGTTAGGTTAGGGTTAGGGAACGGGTTAGGGTTAGGGAACGGGTTAGGGTTAGGGTTAGGGAAACGGGT